>NC_074676.1:3253188-3533188 GCF_029448725.1 Salvelinus fontinalis | reverse complement strand
TGTCAGGTTGGATGGGGAGTGTCGCTGCACAGGGAGAATGATTTACTGAATACTTATGTAAATAAGGTATTTCTGTTTTTAATTTTTAATAAATGTGCAAACATTTCTAAAAACCTGTTTTCGCCTTGTCATTATGGGGTATTGTGTGTAGAATGAGGAAAAACATTTATTTCATATGTTTTTGAATTAGGCTATAATGTAACAAAATGTGGAAAAAAGGGAAGGGGTCTGAATACTTTCCGAAAGCACTGCCTCTCTCTGTCCCTGCTATATCTGCTTTGTTACTATGTTGTAACCCAGCTCTGTCCCCGACTCCTGCACATGTAAGAGTACACACTTTTCCCTCTGTCTGTCCCTGTTATGATTTGTTACTTGTTTTTTTTAAACCCTAACCCTCAGCCTCCGACTCTTGCACAAGTAAGAGAGAAAGGGAAGGATTACCTGTTATCTGAATGATTTGTTACTATGTTATTACTTTGGCCTGACATGGGCAACTATCTCCATGTTGATGATGGTGTCCACTGTGGTGGTATCCACGTCTCCCTCCCTCTTATGTCTGACTTGTTACTATGTTGTTACTATTGCCTGGTATGGGTTGCCATGGTCAACATAACAACAGTGATTGTCAATCATGGTCTTGAGTAATTTTTTGTTGTTGTGTGAACGTTTTTTTCTCTCCAGCTGAGCAATGAAACACCTGATTTAGCTCATC
This sequence comes from Salvelinus fontinalis, assembly GCF_029448725.1. Lineage (NCBI taxonomy): Eukaryota > Metazoa > Chordata > Actinopteri > Salmoniformes > Salmonidae > Salvelinus > Salvelinus fontinalis. The sequence continues at coordinate 3,532,476 of NC_074676.1, read as the reverse complement.
AAGGTGTTGAATATTAGTTGAATCAGGTGTGATGAAGGCACTACGCGTAACAAAAACATTCAGTAGTAAAAGGTTAGTTATGCCCATTGTCAGCTCTGACATTATGTTAAGATATATATGACCTTTTCGAAACCCATGGGTCCTTACACACACATGCAGGTGCGCGCACACGCAAGCAAGCAGACACACATACACACACAGACATGAACATCTTCTCTCTTTTTCTTCCCAGAGAAATGGGAGTGTAAGGAGATGACTATTGGCAAACCCAAACTCTTCTGTGCCAAGGAGTATGACTATGGTAGGTGGGATTAAAAAAGATAGGCGTGGGAAAAGTTCCTGGGAAAAGCCTTCACGGCTACATCATCTTAGCATTAGCCATGAATGATGTCATACATTGTCTCCTGTGTCTCCACCTGGCATTGTGCTCCTCTTTCTCTGAGAATGTACTGTAAAATGGAGATGAAAATAATCTCAGACAATGCATATGTAAAGGTAACCCTGTAGAGTCAAATTGAAATCTAATACATTGCATGTTTGAGGTGCCAACTACTATTTTAGCCAACTCCAATGGCTGGTGGTATGCATATCAACAACCATAGGAGTTGGCTATAGAGTACAAACAGATCTAGGACCATTACATTTACATTACATTTTAGTCATTTAGCAGACGCTCTTATCCAGAGCGACTTACAGTAGAGTGCATACATTTTATTACATTTTTACATACTGAGACAAGGATATCCCTACCGGCCAAACCCTCCCTAACCCAGACGACGCTATGCCAATTGTGCGTCGCCCCACGGACCTCCCGGTTGCGGCCGGCTGCGACAGAGCCTGGGCGCGAACCCAGCCCAGCCTGGGCGCGAACCCAGAGACTCTGGTGGCGCAGATAGCACTGCGATGCAGTGCTCTAGACCACTGCGCCACCCGGGAGGCCCAGTCTGTAGTGAATGATGCCAACAGAATTGGAAAGGAAATGCTAATACACTGCATGTTTGAGGTGCCAACTACTATTTTAGCCAACTCCAATGGCTGGTGGTATGCATAACAACAACCATAGGAGTTGGCTATAGAGTACAAACAGATCTGGGACCAGTCTGTAGTGAATGATGCCAACAGAATTGGAAAGGAAATGCTAATACACTGCATGTTTGAGGCAGTAGTAGATGGTGCCAGCAGAATTTAATAGGGATTGATACCAACAGTATTGAACAGAGATCGATTGCTCTCTTCTCCGTAGTGCTGATGGTGAGGATCGGGGCGGCCCATGATCAGGGCTCCCATGCTGAGGTGGAGGTCAAGGTAAAGAAGGTCATAAACCACAGCAGCAGGCGACGATCCAGAGAGGTCACATCACCCTTTTCCCAGAGTCCTGGATGGGTGCATCTGCCCCCTCCTCAACCCAGGTGAGCGCTTGCATTTTGCACAGGTAGTTGGTCAGGCAACTGGACCTTGACTGCTTCCTACCCAATAATTATTTTCTCTGGCATCTCTGGATGCATGCCTGCCTTGTTTGGCCCTCGCACGCTAGACTTATTTACATTAGATGACTCACTGCAACCTTAATCTGGTTCACCAGAGCATTCTATGATATACTGTATATATATACACAGTACCAGTCAAAAGTTTGTACACACCTACTCATCTAAAGGTTTTTATTTATTTTTACTATTTTCTACATTGTAGAATAGTAGTGAAGACATTAAAACTATTAAATAACGGATATGGAATCATGTAGTAACCAAAAAAAGAGTTAAACAAATCAAAAAATATTTTTTTTGTGTGTTTTTTTTTTATTTGTATTTTTTTATTTCACCTTTATTTAACCAGGTAGGCTAGTTGAGAACAAGTTCTCATTTGCAACTGCGACCTGGCCAAGATAAAGCATAGCAGTGTGAACAGACAACAACACAGAGTTACACATGGAGTAAACAATAAACAAGTCAATAACATGGTAGAAAAAAGAGAATCTATATACAATGTGTGCAAAAGGCATGAGGTAGGCAATAAATCGAATAATTACAATTTAGCAGATTAACACTGGAGTGATAAATCATCAGATGATCATGTGCAAGAAGAGATACTGGTGTGCAAAAGAGCAGAAAAGTAAATAAATAAAAGCAGGATGGGGGTGAGGTAGGTAAATTGGGTGGGTAGTTTACAGATGGACTATGTACAGCTGCAGCGATCGGTTAGCTGCTCGGATAGCAGATTTTTAAAGTTGTTGAGGGAGATAAAAGTCTCCAACTTCAGAGATTTTTGCAATTCGTTCCAGTCGCAGGCAGCAGAGAACTGGAAGGAAAGGCGTCCAAATGAGGTTTTGGCTTTAGGGATGATCAGTGAGATACACTTGCTGGAGCTCGTGCTACGGGTGGGTGTAGCCATCGTGACCAGTGAACTGAGATAAGGCGGCACTTTACCTAGCATAGCCTTGTAGATGACCTGGAGCCAGTGGGTCTGACGACGAACATGTAGCGAGGGCCAGCCGACTAGGGCATACAGGTCGCAGTGGTGGGTCGTATAAGGTGCTTTAGTAACAAAACGGATGGCACTGTGATAAACTGCATCCAGTTTGCTGAGTAGAGTATTGGAAGCTATTTTGTAGATGACATCGCCGAAGTCGAGGATCGGTAGGATAGTCAGTTTTACTAGGGTAAGTTTGGCGGCGTGAGTGAAGGAGGCTTTGTTGCGGAATAGAAAGCCGACTCTAGATTTGATTTTGGATTGGAGATGTTTGATATGAGTCTGGAAGGAGAGTATGCAGTCTAGCCAGACACCTAGGTACTTATAGATGTCCACATATTCTAGGTCGGAACCGTCCAGGGTGGTGATGCTAGTCGGGCGTGCGGGTGCAGGAAGCGAACGGTTGAAAAGCATGCATTTGGTTTTACTAGCGTTTAAGGGCAGTTGGAGGCCACGGAAGGAGTGTTGTATGGCATTGAAGCTCGTTTGGAGGTTAGATAGCACAGTGTCCAGGGAAGGGCCGGAAGTATACAGAATGGTGTCGTCTGCGTAGAGGTGGATCAGGGAATCGCCCGCAGCAAGAGCAACATCATTGATGTATACAGAGAAAAGAGTCGGCCCGAGAATTGAACCCTGTGGTACCCCCATAGAGACTGCCAGAGGACCGGACAACATGCCCTCCGATTTGACACACTGAAATCTGTCTGCAAAGTAGTTGGTGAACCAGGCAAGGCAGTCATTAGAAAAACCGAGGCTATTGAGTCTGCCGATAAGAATATGGTGATTGACAGAGTCGAAAGCCTTGGCCAGGTCGATGAAGACGGCTGCACAGTAATGTCTTTTATCGATGGCGGTTATGATATCGTTTAGTACCTTGAGCGTGGCTGAGGTGCACCCGTGACCGGCTCGGAAACCGGATTGCACAGCGGAGAAGGTACGGTGGGATTCGAGATGGTCAGTGATCTGTTTGTTGACTTGGCTTTCGAAGACCTTAGCTAGGCAGGGCAGGATGGATATAGGTCTGTAACAGTTTGGGTCCAGGGTGTCTCCCCCTTTGAAGAGGGGGATGACCGCGGCAGCTTTCCAATCCTTGGGGATCTCAGATGATACGAAGGAGAGGTTGAACAGGCTGGTAATAGGGGGTGCGACAATGGCGGCGGACAGTTTCAGAAATAGGGGGTCCAGATTGTCAAGCCCAGCTGATTTGTATGGGTCCAGGTTTTCCAGCTCTTTCAGAACATCTGCTATCTGGATATGGGTAAAGGAGAAGCTGGGGAGGCTTGGGCGAGTAGCAGCGGGGGGGGCGGGGCTGTTGGCCAAGGTTGGAGTCGCCAGGAGGAAGGCATGGCCAGCCATTGAGAAATGTTTGTTGAAGTTTTCGATTATCACAGACTTTTCAGTGGTGACCGTGTTACCTAGCCTCAGTGCAGTGGGCAGCTGGGAGGAGGTGCTCTTGTTTTCCATGGACTTTACAGTATCCCAGAACTTTTTGGAGTTAGAGCTACAGGATGCAAATTTCTGCTTGAAAAAGCTGGCCTTTGCTTTCCTGACTGACTGAGTGTATTGGTTCCTGACTTCCCTGAACAGTTGCATATCGCGGGGGCTCTTCGATGCTATTGCAGTTCGCCACAGGATGTTTTTGTGCTGGTCGAGGGCAGTCAGGTCTGGAGTGAACCAAGGGCTATATCTGTTCTTGGTTCTGCATTTTTTGAACGGAGCATGCTTGTCTAATATGGTGAGGAAGTAACTTTTAAAGAATGACCAGGCATCCTCAACTGACGGGATGAGGTCAATATCCTTCCAGGGTACCCGGGCCAGGTCGATTAGAAAGGCCTGCTCGCAGAAGTGTTTTAGGGAGCGTTTGACAGTGATGAGGGGTGGTCGTTTGACCGCGGACCCGTGGCGGATACAGGCAATGAGGCAGTGATCGCTGAGATCTTGATTGAAGACAGCAGAGGTGTATTTGGAGGGCAAGTTGGTCAGGATAATGTCTATTAGGGTGCCCATGTTTACGGATTTAGGGTTGTACCTGGTGGGTTCCTTGATGATTTGTGTGAGATTGAGGGCATCAAGCTTAGATTGTAGGACTGCCGGGGTGTTAAGCATATCCCAGTTTAGGTCACCTAACAGAACAAACTCTGAAGCTAGATGGGGAGCGATCAATTCACAGATGGTGTCCAGGGCACAGCTGGGAGCTGAGGGGGGTCGGTAGCAGGCGGCAACAGTGAGAGACTTATTTCTTCAGAGATTAATTTTTAAAATTAGAAGTTCGAACTGTTTGGGCATAGACCTGGAAAGTATGACAGAACTTTGCAGGCTATCTCTGCAGTAGATTGCAACTCCTCCCCCTTTGGCAGTTCTATCTTGACGGAAAGTGTTATAGTTGGGTATGGAAATCTCAGAGTTTTTGGTGGCCTTCCTAAGCCAGGATTCGGACACGGCAAGGACATCAGGGTTGGCAGAGTGTGCTAAAGCGGTGAGTAAGGCAAACTTAGGGAGGAGGCTTCTGATGTTGACATGCATGAGGCCAAGGCTTTTTCGATCACAGAAGTCAACAAATGAGGGTGACTGGGGACATGCAGGGCCTGGGTTTACCTCCACATCACCCGAGGAACAGAGGAGTAGTAGGATGAGGGTGCGGCTAAAGGCTATCAAAACTGGTCGCCTAGAGCGTTGGGGACAAGGAATAAAAGGAGCAGATTTATGGGCGTGGTAGAATAGATTCTGGGCATAATGTGCAGACCAGGGTATGGTGGGGCACGGGTACAGCGGAGGCAAGCCCAGGCACTGGGTGATGATAAGAGAGGTTGTATCTCTGGACATGCTGGTCTCAATGGGTGAGGTCACCGCATGTGTGGGGGGTGGGACAAAGGAGGTATCAGAGGTACGGAGAGTGGAACTACGGGGTCCATTGCAAACCAAAACAATGATAACTAGCCTGAACAACAGTATGCAAGGCATATTGATATTTGAGAAAGACATACAATAAGGCATAAAGTGATTGCAGGTCTTGATTGGGAGAGCTAGCTAAAACAACAGGTGAGATAACAGCAGCTAGTCAGCTAACACAGCAACAGAAGGTAAAAAAAATGGCGACGACTAGGCAGAGAGGGTCGGATTAACTACACACAGATCCTGAGTTAAAGCACAGAGCCGACAGATAAAACACAAATAAACAGAATGGAGTACCGTGAATTAATGGACAGTCAAGCAGGCATCAGCTATGTAGCCAAGTGATCATAGTGTCCAGGGGGCAGCCGTAGATGGAGCAGTGAGGCCTCCACTAAGCTAGCACGCGTTTAAAGTTAGTAGCCCGGGGGGTGGTCTGCTCGGACGGAGGGGGTCTGCTCAGACGGAGGCCGGTTGAGGGCACAGCGGATGGGGTATTCGTCTGCAGACCAGACGTGGTCGTGTCGACAGAGAATCCAAGCCGGATGGCGATGGCGAAAGAGAGGTTGTGAATTGTAGAATTGTGTTTGCTAACTGGTGCTAGCTTCCTGGCTGCGCTAGCTGCAAGATAAGCTAGCAGTTAGCAGACCGGGGCAGGCAAGCTAGCAGTTAGCAGACCGGTGCTAGCAAGTTAGCCTTTGGGGGACGTCGCGATGGGGGGGAAGTCTGTTTTTGCCTCTTCGTGCGGTGACGTCGATAGACCAGTCGTGGAATTAGTAGGGTTCCAGGTAGCTCTAGGTAGCTAGCAGGCCTAGTAGGTTAGCAGAATGGGCCCTCAGCGGGCGTCACGCCTGAGGGGCCTGTTGGAGTCCTCGGGCAGATTATGTCGGTATTCCAGTCGTAGAGGATCGGCGGGGTTCCGTGCTCCGTACCGGCAGTAAAGGGGTCCGGATATTGTAGCCCAGGAGTGGGCTTCAGTGGTAGCACAGGAGCCCTAGCCGGGCTAGCTTCAGGCTAATTGGTGCTTGCTCCGGGATGGAAACGCTAGCCAGGAGTGGTCACCCGGGATTGTGGTTAGCTAGTTGCGAAGATCCAGATGAAAATGTTCAGAGTTTGCGGTAGGAATCCGGGGATATGGAGAGAAATAGGTCCGTTATGCTCTGGTTTTAGTCACGTTGTTCGAACTAGCGAGAGCTTTCCGAGCTAAAGGTTAGCTGATGACCGCTAGCAATGGTTTGCTAACTGATAGCTGGTAGGTAGTTAGCTGGCTATCTTCAGTTGATCGATTCCAGATCAGAAGTAAATAGAAATACTTTAGAAAAAAGCAGATCCACGCCACATTGGGTGAGGCGGGTTGCAGGAGAGTATTTAGAAGTTGAGGTTTAAGAAAATATTTTTAAAAAGATATGCGAAGAAAAAAATGTAAAAAGATATATACAAGGGACACGGGACACGACAGCACAAATACGTCTACACTGCTACGCCATCTTGGATACAAGAGTTTCTTCAAAGTAGCCACCCTTTGCCTTGATGACAGCTTTGCACACTCTTGGTATTCTCTCAACCAGCTTCACCTGGAATGCTTTTCCAACAGTCTTGAAGTAGTTCGCATATATCCTAAGTACTTGTTGGCTGCTTTTCCTTCACTCTGCCGTCCAACTCATCCCAAACCATCTCAATTGGGTTGAGGTCGGGGGATTGTGAAGGACAGGTCATCTGATGCATCACTCCATCACTCTCCTTCTTAGTCAAATAGCTCTTACACAGCCTGGAGGAGTGTTGTCCTGTTGAAAAACAAATGATTGTCCCACTAAGTGCAAACCAGATGGGATGGCGTATCGCTGCAGAATGCTGTGGTAGCCATGCTGGTTAAGTGTGCCTTGAATTCTAAATAAATGAGCAACAGTTTCACAATCAAAGCACCCCCATACCATCACACCTCCTCCTCCATGATTCATGGTGGGAAACACACATGCGGAGATCATCCGTTCACCTACTTTGTGTCTCACAAAGACACGGTGGTTGGAACCAAAAATCGCAAATCTGTACTCATCAGACCAAAGGACAGATTTCCACCGGTCTAATGTCCATTGCTCGTGTTTCTTGGCCCAAGCAAGTCTCTTCATCTTATTGCAATTTTTTAGTGGTGGTTTCTTTGCAGCAATTCGACCAAGAAAGGCCTGATTTACGCATTCTCCTCTCAACAGTTGAGGTTGAGATGTGTCTTACTTGAACTCTGTGAAGCATTTATTTTGGCTACAATTTCTGAGGCTCGTAACTAACTTATCCTCTGCAGCAGAGGTAACTCTGTGTCTTCCTTTCCTGTGGCGGTCCGCATGATAGCCAGTTTCATCATAACACTTGATGGTTTTTGCGACTGCAATTGAAGAAACTTTCAACATTCTTGAAATTTTCCGTATTGACTGACCTTCATGTCTTGAAGAAATTATGGACTGTCATTTCTCTTTGCTTATTTGAGCTGTTCTTGCCATAATATGGACTTGGTCTTATACCAAATAGGGCTATCTGCTGTATATCACCCCTACCTTGTCACAACACAACTGATTGGCTCAAACGCATTAAGGAAAGAAATTCCACAAATTAACTTTTAACAAGGAACACCTGTTCATTGAAATGCATTCCAGACTACCTCATGAAGCTGGTTGAGAGAATGCCAAGGGTGTGCAAAGCTGTCATAAAGGCCAAGGGTGGCTACTTTGAAGAATCACAAATATAAAATATATTTTGATTAGGTTAACACTTTTTTGGTTACTACATTATTCTATATGTGTTATTTCATAGTTGTGATGTCTTCACTATCATTCTACAATGTAGAAAACAGTAAAACTAAAGAGAAACCCTTGAATGAGAAGGTGTGTCCAAACTTTTGAGTGGTACTGTATATACGGTTGAAGTCGGAAGTTTACATACACTTAGGTTGGAGTCATTAAAACTCATTTTTCAATCACTCCACATATTTCTTCTTAACAAACAATTCCAGTGCTTCAGAAGTTTACATACACTAAGTTGACTGTGCCTTTAAACAGCTAGGAAAATTATAGAAAATGATGTCATGGCGTTAGAAGCTTCTGATAGACTAATTGACATAATTTGAGTCAATTGGAGGTGTACCTGTGGATGTATTTCAAGGCCGACCTTGAACTCAGTGGCTCATTGCTTGACATCATGGGAAAATCAAAAGAAATCAGTTTTAAAAAATGGTAGACCTCCACAAGTCTGGTTCATCCTTGGGGGAGGCTTGCAAGCCGAAGAACGCCATCCCAACCATTAAGCACGGGGGTGGCAGCATCATGTTGTGGGGGTGCTTTGCTGCAGGAAGGACTGGTGCACTAAACAAAATAGATGGCAACATGAGGCAGGAAAATTATGTGGATATATTGAAGCAACATCTCAAGACATCAGTCAGGAAGTTAAAGCTTGGTTGCAAATGGGTATTCCAAATGGACAATGACCCCAAGCATACTTCCAAAGTTGTGGCAAAATGGCTTAAGGACAACAAAGTCAAGGTATTGGAGTGGCCATCACAATGTCCTGACCTCAGTCCTATAGAAAATGTGTGGTCAGAACTGAAAAAGCGTGTGCAAGCACCAGCTCTGTCAGGAGGAATGGGCAAAAATTCACCCAACTTATTGTGGGAAGCTTGTGGAAAGCTACCCAAAACGTTTGACCCAAGTTAAACAATTTAAATGCAATGCTACCAAATACTAATTGAGTGTATGTAAACTTCTGACCCACTGGGAATGTGATGAAAGAAATAAAGGCTGAAATAAATCATTCTCTACTATTATTCTGACATTTCACATTCTTAAAATATAGTGGTGATTCTAACTGACCTAAGACAGGGAACTGAGTTTAAATATCAAAACTGAGTTTAAATGTATTTGGCTAAGGGGTATGTAAACTTCCGACTTCAACTGTATATATATATACACTGCTCAAAAAAATAAAGGGAACACTTAAACAACACAACGTAACTCCAAGTCAATCACACTTCTGTGAAATCAAACTGTCCACTTAGGAAGCAACACTGATTGACAATACATTTCACATGCCGTTGTGCAAATGGAATAGACAAAAGGTGGAAATTATAGGCAATTACCAAGACACCCCCAATAAAGAAGTGATTCTGCAGGTGGGGACCACAGACCACTTCCCAGTTCCTATGCTTCTTGGCTGATGTTTTGGTCACTTTTGAATGCTGGCGGTGCTTTCACTCTAGTGGTAGCATGAGACGGAGTCTACAACCCACACAAGTGGCTCAGGTAGTGCAGCTCATCCAGGATGGCACATCAATGCGAGCTCTGGCAAGAAGGTTTGCTGTGTCTGTCAGCGTAGTGTCCAGAGCATGGAGGCGCTACCAGGAGACAGGCCAGTACATCAGGAGACGTGGAGGAGGCTGTAGGAGGGCAACAACCCAGCAGCAGGACCGCTACCTCCGCATTTGTGCAAGGAGTAGCACTGCCAGAGCCCTGCAAAATGACCTCCAGCAGGCCACAAATGTGCATATATCTCTCTTAGAGTAAAGTACATCGAAAAAAATCAAAAGAAAACTGCAAACTGAATAGGAGACCAAACAAGCAGCAAACAAAGAAGAAAGGCTTTTGAAAAAGTAAAAAAATTTTCATAAAATTATATCGTTTTCTTAGCTAGCTAAGTTGTTTACCTGTTGCTAGGCAGTTGCTAGGAACATTCCTGAAGAAGCTAGCTAGCTAACAAGGAGTGTCTAGTTGGCAGAAGAGAAGAAGGGACAAAGAAGGGACAAAGTGGGACAAAATAAGGACAGAAGAAAAGGGAAAGGGGGGAAAAGGGACATTAAGGTGAAGCAGTCCTCTAAAGACACAAAAGACAATAATACAAGAAACAACACTTCTATTGCCTCTCCCTCTACGATACGCACTTCCGGGTTGGAGCGAGTAGTTGCATTCCGCTTTGCTCCACAGGTAGTATAACATTTCATTTCATTACAGTACAACAGTTTGATTTGTTTGATCTTAGCTGGCTACATAGCCGTCTTTGTATCCAAGATAATTGTGTAGTCTAGAGTAATTGTCGAGGTTACCTAGCCAGTTAGAGGTTACCTAGCCAGCTACACTTTCAAACAAAGTCAACAACGCAGCCACTGCTAGCTAGCCTATTTCACCAGCCAGCAGTACTATATCATTTTAGTCAATAAGATTTTTTGCAACGTAAGCTTAACTTTCTGAACATTCGAGACGTGTAGTACACTTGTCATTCCAATCTCCTTTGCATTAGCGTAGCCTCTTCTGTAGCCTGTCAACTATGTGTCTGTCTATCCCTGTTCTCTCCTCTCTGCACAGACCATACAAACGCTTCACACCGCGTGGCCGCTGCTACTCTAACCTGGTGGTCCCAGCGCGCACGACCCACGTGGAGTTCCAGGTCTCAGGCAGCCTCTGGAACTGCCGATCTGCGGCCAACAAGGCAGAGTTCATCTCAGCCTATGCTTCCCTCCAGTCCCTCGACTTCTTGGCACTGACGGAAACATGGATTACCACTGATAACACTGCTACTCCTACTGCTCTCTCCTCGTCTGCCCACGTGTTCTCGCACACCCCGAGAGCTTCTGGTCAGCGGGGTGGTGGCACTGGGATCCTCATCTCTCCCAAGTGGACATTCTCTCTTTCTCCCCTGACCCATCTGTCTATCGCCTCCTTTGAATTCCATGCTGTCACAGTTACCAGCCCTTTCAAGCTTAACATCCTTATCATTTATCGCCCTCCAGGTTCCCTTGGAGAGTTCATCAATGAGCTTGACGCCCTGATAAGTTCCTTTCCTGAGGATGGCTCACCTCTCACAGTTCTGGGTGACTTTAACCTCCCCATGTCTACCTTTGACTCATTCCTCTCTGCCTCCTTCTTTCCACTCCTCTCCTCTTTTGACCTCACCCTCTCACCTTCCCCCCCTACTCACAAGGCAGGCAATACGCTTGACCTCATCTTTACTAGATGCTGTTCTTCCACTAATCTCATTGCAACTCCCCTCCAAGTCTCCGACCACTACCTTGTATCCTTTTCCCTCTCGCTCTCATCCAACACTTCCCACACTGCCCCTACTCGGATGGTATCGCGCCGTCCCAACCTTCGCTCTCTCTCCCCCGCTACTCTCTCCTCTTCCATCCTATCATCTCTTCCCTCTGCTCAAACCTTCTCCAACCTATCTCCTGATTCTGCCTCCTCAACCCTCCTCTCCTCCCTTTCTGCATCCTTTAACTCTCTATGTCCCCTATCCTCCAGGCCGGCTCGGTCCTCCCCTCCTGCTCCGTGGCTCGACGACTCATTGCGAGCTCACAGAACAGGGCTCCGGGCAGCCGAGCGGAAATGGAGGAAAACTCGCCTCCCTGCGGACCTGGCATCCTTTCACTCCCTCCTCTCTACCTTTCCTCTTCTGTCTCTGCTGCTAAAGCCAATTTCTACCACTCTAAATTCCAAGCATCTGCCTCTAACCCTAGGAAGCTCTTTGCCACCTTCTCCTCCCTCCTGAATCCTCCTCCCCCTCCTCCCCCCTCCTCCCTCTCTGCTGATGACTTCGTCAACCATTTTGAAAAGAAGGTCGATGACATCCGATCCTCGTTTGCTAAGTCAAACGACACCGCTGGTTCTGCTCACACTGCCCTACCCTGTGCTTTGACCTCTTTCTCCCCTCTCTCTCCAGATGAAATCTCGCGTCTTGTGACGGCCGGCCGCCCAACAACCTGCCCGCTTGACCCTATCCCCTCCTCTCTTCTCCAGACCATTTCCGGAGACCTTCTCCCTTACCTCATCTCGCTCATCAACTCATCCTTGACCGCTGGCTACGTCCCTTTCGTCTTCAAGAGAGCGAGAGTTGCACCCCTTCTGAAAAAACCTACACTCGATCCCTCCGATGTCAACAACTACAGACCAGTATCCCTTCTTTCTTTTCTCTCCAAAACTCTTGAACGTGCCGTCCTTGGCCAGCTCTCCTGCTATCTCTCTCAGAATGACCTTCTTGATCCAAATCAGTCAGGTTTCAAGACTAGTCATTCAACTGAGACTGCTCTTCTCTGTGTCACGGAGGCGCTCCGCACTGCTAAAGCTAACTCTCTCTCCTCTGCTCTCATCCTTCTAGACCTATCGGCTGCCTTTGATACTGTGAACCATCAGATCCTCCTCTCCACCCTCTCCGAGCTGGGCATCTCCGGCGCGGCCCACGCTTGGATTGCGTCCTACCTGACAGGTCGCTCCTACCAGGTGGCGTGGCGAGAATCTGTCTCCGCACCACGTGCTCTCACCACTGGTGTCCCCCAGGGCTCTGTTCTAGGCCCTCTCCTATTCTCGCTATACACCAAGTCACTTGGCTCTGTCATATCCTCACATGGTCTCTCCTATCATTGCTATGCAGACGACACACAATTAATCTTCTCCTTTCCCCCCTCTGATAACCAGGTGGTGAATCGCATCTCTGCATGTCTGGCAGACATATCAGTGTGGATGACGGATCACCACCTCAAGCTGAACCTCGGCAAGACGGAGCTGCTCTTCCTCCCGGGGAAGGACTGCCCGTTCCATGATCTCGCCATCACGGTTGACAACTCCATTGTGTCCTCCTCCCAGAGTGCTAAGAACCTTGGCGTGATCCTGGACAACACCCTGTCGTTCTCAACTAACATCAAGGCGGTGACCCGTTCCTGTAGGTTCATGCTCTACAACATTCGCAGAGTACGACCCTGCCTCACACAGGAAGCGGCGCAGGTCCTAATCCAGGCACTTGTCATCTCCCGTCTGGATTACTGCAACTCGCTGTTGGCTGGGCTCCCTGCCTGTGCCATTAAACCCCTACAACTCATTCAGAACGCCGCAGCCCGTCTGGTGTTCAACTTTCCCAAGTTCTCTCACGTCACCCCGCTCCTCCGCTCTCTCCACTGGCTTCCAGTTGAAGCTCGCATCCGCTACAAGACCATGGTGCTTGCCTACGGAGCTGTGAGGGGAACGGCACCTCCGTACCTTCAGGCTCTGATCAGGCCCTACACCCAAACAAGGGCACTGCGTTCCTCCACCTCTGGCCTGCTCGCCTCCCTACCTCTGAGGAGGTACAGTTCCCGCTCAGCCCAGTCAAAACTGTTCGCTGCTCTGGCACCCCAATGGTGGAACAAACTCCCTCACGACGCCAGGTCAGCGGAGTCAATCACCACCTTCCGGAGACACCTGAAACCCCACCTCTTTAAGGAATACCTAGGATAGGATAAAGTAATCCTTCTAACCCCCCCCCCCCCCCCTTAAAAGAGTTAGATGCACTATTGTAAAGTGGTTGTTCCACTGGATATCATAAGGTGAATGCACCAATTTGTAAGTCGCTCTGGATAAGAGCGTCTGCTAAATGACTTAAATGTAAATGTAAATGTAATGCCCATGGCCTATGTCCTATATTTCTGTATTAAATGGACATAAATGGGTTGGAATTTGCATGCTGTGAATAGTGCCCAGGTAGCCCAATGGGATCCAATGGTTATGAATTCCATTACCATAGCATTAGTTTTCTCCACATACTTTCTTACGTGTTACTGTATATGAATTCAGTTTCATAGTGAGAAACAAGGCTGTATCTTTGAAGCGCCATTGTGTCGTGTGAAATTCGGTTAGTTCTCTTGCCTGTGAGCCCAAGTGGAGAGTACATGTAATAATATCGCCCTCCTTTGGTTACAAATGAGAATACAATATTTCAGTCACACAATTTGAACAATTAGAAACTCTTTGTCTTTCACTGAACACAGTGGCTATCTGATGATGCAGTAAAATGTGAAGACCACAGAAACAAAGGCTGTTATAAGATTGGTAACAATACAATTTATTTATTAAAAAAAATGGCCTCAAAATAAACTACAGCAGATAAACAAAATATAGAAATATAAATACTTTCATAGCAGGTATATATATTTTCCACAGGTTCTTTCCAAGACATTGAAGCTTTGCACTATTAAGTAATATATTGAGGTGTCCACCCAAAACATAGGGAGCAATTTTGCATATTTCATTTTATTCTAAATAAGCAAAATAGCAATCAAGTAAGTATGATAAAGAAAATGTCAAGATTATATTTCTTGCTTTTTATATGCCCTTATTTATTGGCTTGATCCTTTGAAATAATACGTAATAAGTAAGCTACTTCCTTGACACCAGTCTCATGCTCTTGCTAAAACTCTTGAAGCTACTGAAGGTTTGGATTTAGGCAACTTAAAATAACGTCACAACAACGTTGAATAAATGTCTAGTGAGGATTCCTGTCTGTGTTTTACTGGGTTGTGTTCATTCGGCACCAAACGGAAGAAGAAGGAAAAACAACACAGAGGGACTAACTGGACTTGTCCAATAAGAAACACTCAATATCATTTTCTGTTGCAAAACATTTTAAAAAGTGTTGTGCCCTAATGAACAGGACCCTGATTTATCTTCTCTCATTCTTTCTCTTCCTGTTCTTCCTGGTTTTGAGGTCAGCCGACCTACGGAAAACGCTCAGTAGTCATCCCCGCGGCTCACCACTTCCTTACAGGTGGGCCTGAGCAGGATGGTGTGTTCATACTGAGCGGTGTAGGAGCCCTTTGTGTCGCAGAGCGGCGGGTACGGGTCTATGATGCCCAGGTCACACAGGTTCTTCAGGGCCATCAAGTACTTGCTCTCTCCCTGCCGGTCCAACCAGCGGCGGCAGAACGCCAATGTCCCGAAGTTCTCATTGATCACGTTTAGCAGATGCTTGGCCCTGGGAAGTCTTGATGCAGAACAGGGAGAGAGGAGAGGGAACACACAGGAAAGGCGTGACAGTAACCCTTCAGCAGCGCTTGAAGTGGAATGAAAAAGGGGCCAGTACTCATTTTAATTTAGTACCGGTGTTCATACTTTAGAGTGAATATTCCGGTACTCAAGCAGTAGAAATGTGAGGCGTGCACCAACGCCCTTCAGTGATAAGTATGGTTTCTGAAATAACAGGTCTTTACAGTCCTAACACCCTGACTTCACCGGCCACGTTGTACGCGTGAGTGTTGCAAAAAGAAATGTAGAACTTGGTTCTATTTGAGACCACTCTCAGCGGGGATGATACAAGCCGGAAACATCTGGCTTTTAGGGATACAGTATCTTCAACCTAGCTTTCTTTATCCCTGAAAACTGGACGTGGGTACCCCGTTCAGGTGTTCTTTTTATGCCTGCTACGTTAGGTTAATTTGAGAAGCTTGACGCGCTGCAAGTCCTGCCTCTCCCATCTCCTTATTGGTTTTCACGAAGATACAACCTCGAGTGTTTGCTTGAAAGACGAACGAGGAGATATTCATCAAAGATAACTAAAAACGAACTAGGTTTCCTTTTTTATTGATGGAATAATCTTTGGGGAAAGAGAAACACACGATTTTTGTATGATCCGGGTCAAAATTCGACAAAGAACCAGATAAAAAGGGGAACATGTGCATGATCAGGTAAAATAACAACCCAATGTTCATCTGCCAGGACAAACTGCTAGCAACAGCTATCTACCTACATGTCCAGCAATGTTTCATGTGTGTTTCGACCTGTCCCTAAATGAATACAGTTGGTTCACAGTTGGTTTTGGTATTTTAACCTGAGTGTCAAGATCATGTCTGGTGGGGATAAACAAAATCAACACACGCTCAGGGCCAGTGTAGTCATAGTGTAAGAATAATTCACGAATCTTTATCGCATAATGAGTAGTTATGTGGAAGCGAGATCATTTGTAAAGCTGTCATTCTGCACAGTGACAATGCCCTTGAGTGCCATGAGTGTCTCTGATGTCTTTAACAGAGTCAAGACCAAATTAAATCTACAGAGTATACAAAACATTAGGAACACCTTCCTAATATTAAGTTGCACCCCCTTTTGCCCTCAAAACAGCCTCAATTCATCGGGCCATGGACTCTACAAGGTGTCGAAAGCGTTCCACAGGGATGCCGGCCCATGTTGACTCCAATGCTTTCTACATTTGTGTCAAGTTGGCTGGATGTCCTTTGGGTGGTGGACCATTCTTGATACACATGGGAAACTGTTGAGTGTGAAAAACCCAGCAGCGTTGCAGTTCTTAACGCTCAAACTGGTGCGACCTGGCACTTACTACCATAACCTGTTCAAAGGCACTTAAATGTTTTGTCTTGCCCATTCACCCTCTGAATGGCACGGATACACAATCCATGTCTCAAGGCTTGTGTATACATGTCTCCTCCCCTTCATCTACACTGATTGAAGTGGATTTAACAGGTGACATCAATAAGGGATAGCTTTCACCTGGTCAGTTTATGCCATGGAAAGAGCAGGTGTTCCTAATGTTTTGTACACTCAGTGTAGCATTCTACTCAGCATTGATGTTCCGTATCATCAATCAGCATTAAAATCAGGTGAGGCTCTCACTCAGCGAGCTCCGACCGAACCGAGCGACCAACCTTATTGGCACGTGTCCAACATTGAAGTTCTTCATGTAATGCGAGCACTCCATGTCATCGTGAACCGCTCCCCTCCCTGTGCTGCCAAATGTCTCGATTGCGTACACCTCACCTTCCTGTGGAGCATACGGGTAGAAGAGGACACAGTAAACTCAGCGGATCCTAGAAACAACTGATTGACCGTAATCCATCTGCAATTTACATAAGACCAAAGTTCTTCACATCGGAAAGCCACTACTGGCAATTGGGAACAGCCACAAGGAAACAGGGAGAGATGTCATTTTGCTAACGAAAGTAGATCTTTAGAGATTAAATATATATTTTTACTAGAATCAACATCATAGATGAGCAAACATTTTTGTCAATGTCATTACAGTTACTCCATCATCTCTTATAGTGTTCTCACACACACAATCTGGGTGTGATCTATTGAAGAGGTCTTTATCACACACACACACACACACACACACACACACACACACACACACACACACACACACACACACACACACACACACACACACACACACACACACACACACACACACACACACACACACACACACACACACATACACAGTGGTGGGCCGTCAGGGCCTGCAAGGCCTTCTCTGCTGGCCTAAACATTATCAGAATAAAAAAAAAAAATTTAAATATATTTTCCCACAAGTATGTATTAAATTATTCCCCAGAGTAAGAGTTATACTCTTCATTTCACAGCTTTCCTCTTGGTTGCACTGCTTCCAGCCCCAGGTTGAGATTTGGAGGGCTGGTCTTTATGTTAGATCTTTTATCCAATCATATTCAGCCATCATGTGTTGCCAGGGGTCTAAAATCTGCCCTCAGGCCTTCAGAATCAACAGTGCGGGCGCTTGTAGTTTATAGTGAATGGAAATGAAAATTTAGTGTCAACCAATCAGCTTTAGAGTTGGCTATTGTACGCCTGCTGGCTGGCTCCAGTGTTACACAGGAGCCAGCTAGCAGGCGTAGTGCGTGCACGTCTTTTGATTGGATTACCAATATTGAGAGGCAGGTCCTATGGGCAGGTCTATGCAGATCTAGGAAACTGAATTTGATAAACAAATTAATTCGCGTACTACTAAGCTTTTTTTTCAACCCACAATGGCGGAAGGAGGAGAAGATATCGATTTGGTCGAGGATATAATTATAACGCCATTCTCAAGACAAACTTTTCAAGAAAAGTTAGACATTGTAAGGAGAGGTCGCCCGACGCCACAAAGCCTGTCACAGGCGGGAAAGGGGTTCGTTCGTTCGCCACTTTAAAAGTTTCAACTACGAGCGCTGTCAATGGCTCACAGGCTCTGAGAAGCACTGCAAACTGTACTGCTGGGAATGCATATTATTTGCAAGTGATCGATTTGGTGTTTGGAGCCACACTGGCTTTGCAAACTTGTGTTGTCTAACCAAGGCAGCAACGAGACACCAAAGTACGGCTGGGCACTAACAAGCAATGGTGCTTTTGAAAACTTTTGGGGACACCGGAGTGGATCTACAGCTCAAAGAACACGCGCGCAGGGCAACGGAGCTGCACAATGAAAAGGTGAAGGGAAATATTGAAAAGACTCATTGATTGTGTCATGTTTTTGGGTAAACACTGTTTACCCAAAAATGTCAATTTGTCAATTCCTGGTTATACTGCGTTTCTGTCTAAATGTATAGTGTCTAGAGCCATGGCATCATAATGATGGTAATAAGAGGTGGATTAATTCGGGTGGGACTGTGTAGTACCTCACTGAAGGCCCAGGCCCCAGGCCCACGGCACGCCACTGCACACACTACACACACACTACTCCCTCGTTCCCCACTCACACACACAGAGCTCATCAGCTCTCTATCAGGTCATTGTGGTTGTTCAAGGCCCTGTGGTATTAGCTGATATCATTGCGACACCCTCCCTCCCTCTCTGTCTGCTCAGATAATCACTCAAAATGAGAGCAGCCCCGTGGCACGCCCCGCCGACACCAATACACTCCACATAGAGAGAGACAAGCACACACCACCATGCAAGCAAGCAAGCAAGCACACCACACACACACCCTCACACAAAGAGGGTAATGGCCCTAACGCACCAACACTCACTCCGGCTAAAAATATAACCCTCAAACATGCCACATCAGCAACTCCTTGCCTCTCTCCCTGGCTTCGTTGGAAACATCAGCAAAACGCACCACTCAGCAGCTTGCCAATTATAAAGGTTCAATTCTGTCCAAACTGAGTTAAGCATTGCAGCTGTCTGGGCGGCGGGGGGGGGGGGGGTGGCACTAGCCTAGATTTGTGACCCTAGGCTAGTGAACCTCAACCACACCCAACATTTCCATCCTCAATCTACTCCGTTCACAGATCTGTTTGTGCTGTCCTGCCAACAATGACCACGGGAATACTAGACAGCACAAACAGACCTGGGACCAAGGTACCTTTCCTGGGGCAGGTATCTATGCAGGTATCTTGGCGATATCTTCTCCTTTAGTGAGGTAAATGGTCATTAATTGACTTTGGGTGGTGAAAACGCAATGTGCTTCGAGATGCAATAAGGAGTTTCAACAAGTGGCGCTACTCACTACTTGATGCTCCTGGCTGGTAATGTGATTAAAGGTGTAATTAAAGCCCCGAAGAGGGTGCCTAAGGAGGTGTTGGAGTGTGTGTGTGTGTGTGTGTGTGTGTGTGTGTGTGTGTGTGAGAGAGAGAGAGAGAGCGAGAGAGAGAGAGATGTGAATCCGAGCTCATCTCGACACTGTGTTGTAACTCTACATAGTCTAGAGATGTTCTTTCAATAACACTTAATCAAGGGTTTTAATTATATGCTACATTTTTAAAAGATAGACATTCTGAACTGATCAAACTCGCAAGAGAGGAGATGTGTACCTTGAGTTTGTTGTTGCAAACATGGCAGGGAAAAAATAAGAAGTTTGACTAAATTGTACCTGAAGCAACATCTCAAAAAACCTGTTCAAATGAATAAGAGGTGACTCCAGTCCCTGGATGTTTTTACATTTGGTGGCAGCAGAGGAATTTGAACCCACGCCTCTGAAAGGACTGGAGCCTGTTTGATTCAATTGTACTGAAGTATCTGAGAGGTTACCTCCATCCTGGTAGCTTCTCCTCCCTTGACGATGGGAACAGTCTTGCCTGCGTGTATCCTGTACTGTCCGATGGAGTGGCCATTGAGGTTCCTGATTGGCTTTACTACATAGGGAAGAAAGAAATATATATAGAGAGATTTTTTTAAAGCAACAATTTATCTAGATGTATTAATATATCTGCAGTATATCTATAGTTGTAATATTTCTATATAAATATATCTGCAATTTATCTGTCATTGTAATTTCCCACATCAAACCAGCAAACATAAAGAGACAAACAGTTTCCTATATAAACAAACCAACAAACAGAGAGACAGACAGACAGAAGGAGCCTGATACCTTGGTATGTTTTCCCATCTATCTCCACCTCATAAGACTCCATGACCTCCTGGATGGTTTCACCCACGTCACATAGGCGCACATCTATCCCTGCGCACTGGGAAAATGCTTTCAACTTAAACAAGCTCTCTCCACAGGGATCACAAACGGACAAGAGTCGACGTGTCCACAAGCATTCATCAACCATCTCTGCAGAGCTCATGATCAGACGAGCGACGAGTGAGAGTTACGTCACATATCCTCTTATGTTAGCTAGTGTCCGAGATACGGTCATTTAGCAGAAGCTTTTATCCATGCGGCTCACGGACATGTCGACATCAACAGTGACAGATACAGTATATTCAGTATTTGTGGCCCATGTGGGAATCAAACCCACAGTGTTGCCAGCATCATGCTCTAACCCACTGAGCCATTGGAACCAAAGTCACAGAGGAATGGGTTGAGTTACCTTGATGCCTGTGTTGGTAGCATCTCTCACAGCCTCCAGTAGTCTGTCATACTTAGGGTTGAAGGTCACGGTGAAGGCACAGTCAATGATTCGACCTGAAACACCAACAACATGAACATAATCACATGAGGAGGTAGTGCTTTTTTCTGACGGCTTGTTTCGGCTGGTATTGTGATACTCAAGGAGTGTAATTACTAGCTAATTATCATGCAACTACAGTACCATTTTATATTTAAACAAGTGTATCAGGTAAGGCAAAGGGGTAAAAGAGGGATCCTCAATCCTGCTTTAGGAGAGACTGCAGTACTTCAGGTTTTTTGTACCAGCTCAGCAGTGGAACGAACACCCGATTCAGCTAATCAAGGTGTTGAAGATCAGTTGATTATTTGAATGAGATGTGATGGGATTAAATTGCTGGAACAAAAACCTGCAGTATTGCAGAGGGACTATTATTGCTTCAAAATGCAAGTGCAACCAGATATAGACATTAGGCCGGGTCTCTGTAAAGCACTTGACAACTGCTGATGCAATTTTACCTCGACTAACCGGTGCCCCCGCACATTGACTCTGTACCGGTACCCCCTGTATATAGCCTAGCTTGTTATTTTGCTGCTGCAGTTTAATTATTTGTTACTTTCATTTTCTATTTTCAACTTTTTACTTATCCATTTTTTACTTAACACTTATTTAAAAAAAAAAATCTTAGCACGCTTGGTTAAGGGCTCATAAGTAAGCATTTCACCGAAAAGTCTAAACCTGTTGTATTTGGCGCATGTGACAAATAACATTTGATTTGAAACAAGTTTTCTAAAAACATTTTATTGAGAGATTGATCGAACTCAGTGCCAGTGCTGACCCTTTAAGTGTGTGACAAAGTGTATTTATATAAATAACTGTGATTGATTGATTGATTGACTGAAGTAACACAAAACAAAACTACAGACTGAACAGAAACTGAGTGTCAGTGTGTTGACTGACCGTTGATGTGCGTGCCAAAGTCTATCTTGCAGACGTCGTCGTACTGCAGTACTGTGGGGTCTCCAGCGTTGGGTGTGTAGTGGGCAGCGACGTGGTTGATGGAGCAGCCAGTGGGGAATGCCAGGCCAGCCTTCAGACCATTCTCCTTGATTAGCTTCCTACTACAGCCCTCCAACCGCTCACTGTTGACACAAGAGGTCAGGTTTAACATGCCACAACAAAAGAAACACCAACATAAAGTGTTGGGCCACCACGAGCCAGAACAACTTCAATGCACTTTGCCATATATTCTACAAGTGTCGACATCACTGTTCCACGAGCAATTCCATAATTTGGTGTTTTGTTAATGGTGGTGGAGAACTGTCTCAGGCACCGCTTCGGAATCTCTCATAAGTGTTCAATTGGGTTACGATCTGGTGACTGAGACGGCCATGGCATATGGTTCACATAGTATTCATGCTCATCAAACCTTAAAGTGACCACTAGTGCCCTGTGGATGGGGGAATTGTTATCCTATGGGGGCATAGCCATTGTAGGCAAAATAATGGCCTGCCCAGCATTTTTATACATGACCCTAAGCATGATGGAACGTTAATTGCTTAATTCGCTCAGGAACCACACCCGTGGGGAATCACCTGCATTCAATATCATTTGTATCCCTCATTTCCTCAAGTGTTTCCATTATTTTGTATTTTTTAGGTTAACCGTACAATTGAATAAAGTCTCACTTATAGAGCAGTCCGCCAACCGCTCACTGACAGACAGGGGCCACGGCGGACATGGACAGGTGTCACATTCCGGATATTTTCCCTTCAGCAACACAGGTTAACCATGCAGGTTAATAAAGTCTCACTCAATGATCTTCAATGCTGCTCCTGTGGCGCTCTAGAACCAGCTCAGCAGTGAAACACCTGATTCAGCTCATCAAGGTGTTAAAGATCCGTTGATTGATGAAATCAGGCGTTTCACTGCTGATCGAGTACAAAAACCTACAGTACTGCGACTCTCTAGGTGCAGGACTGAGAATCACTAAAAAAATCTCAAATACGTCAATAAACAATATGACTGAAGTGAACAACAGCCAAGTACAGCACTTTGAGATATCAGCTGATGTAAGAAGGGCTATATAAATACATTTGATTTGATTAGTATAACGTGACAGTTTTTTAAAGTACCAAGGCCTATATGATTTGTGAATGAACCTCACCAGATGTCAATCATGGTCATCCCAGGTTTGATCCAGGTATTGACGTAGTTTCGAACCTGTCTGTGGGCCTCGGCAGCCTGACGGAAGTCATTCCACATCTCCTCGTTAGCCTTGTCTAGGACCCTCTTCTCCTCATGGGTGGTCCTCCACGCTGCACTGCGCCTGGTGGTGAGGAACACACACTCCATGTGCGTTTTCGTATGTGTGTGTGTGTGTGTGCGCGCACGCACGCCGGTGTCACATGGAGTCACATGGAGACATACACACACAGACATGTATGAACAGTCACAAATGCACACAGACACACACATACTGTACACACACCCCACAGACAGCACATTCTTTATCGTCTCATTATGCAAATGTTTTCGAATGGGATTATGATGTCAAACAACACGTTCAGGAAATGATGCAGTTTATAATGCAGGTATAGATTAACATACCGGTAGTGTGTGTACATTTTAATGCAGTGTATGCAGCTATAGATGAGTTTGTGTCTAATTCATTATTATATTTGACCTTGATCCAACCAATAAAGTGAATAAAGACAGAATTGCTGTGAATACAATGTTATGTTATGTTGGGTGACTGAGGTACATCCAATATTTTTATTCGGTTTCAGAGTATGAAGTATGATGGACTGTAAACCACAGAGGCCTCAATAAGATCTATGGCCACCACACTGCATAAGGCCAATGCACTTGGTAGAGGTGACATACCCGTCTTTAGATGGGGGATATTCACACTCCTCTCCTTTTGGGAAGTCTCCACTGGGATACAGCTCACAAATAGGGAGGGAGGGAGGGTCAGTCTGTCCCTTCACTGTGGCCCAGATAGGAGAGAAAAGGAGAGGAAGGAGGGAGGGGAGGACGAGAAGAGAGGAGGACAGGGGAAATGAAGTAGAGAGAGGTTAGCCTCTGCAGATGTCCAACCCATTGTTGCTATTAGCAACACATGGTAACATATTGTCACAGCACATGCTACAGCAGGGTTCCCCAATAAGCGGCTAGCAGGTGATTTTATTTACAATTCCTGACATTTAATCCTTGTAAAAATTCCGTTTTAGGTCAGTTAGGATCACCACTTTATTTTCAGAATGTGAAACGTCAGAATAATAGTAGAGAGAATGATTTATTTCAGCTTTTATCACATTCCCAGTGGGTCAGAAGTTTACATACACTCAATTAGTATTTGCTTCATGGCTGGGATGGTGTTCATCGGCTTGCAAGCCTCCCCCTTTTTCCTCCAAACATAACGATGGTTATTATGCCCAAACAGTTCTATTTTTGTTTATTCAGACCAGAGGACATTTCTCAAAAAAGTACGATATTTGTCCCCATGTGCAGTTGCAAACCGTAGTCTGGCTTTTTTATGGCGGTTTTGGAGCAGTGGCTTCTTCCTTGCTGAGCGGCCTTTCAGGTTATGTCAATATAGGACTCGTTTTACTGTGGATATAGATACTTTTGTACCTGTTTCCTCCAGCATTTTCACAAGGTCCTTTGCCGTTGTTCTGAGATTGATTTGCACTTTTCGCACCAAAGTACGTTAATCTCTAGGAGACAGAACGCGTCTCCTTCCTGAGCGGTATGGCGGCTGCGTGGTCCCATGGCGTTTTTACTTGCGTACTATTGTTTGTACAGATGATCGTGGTACCTTCAGGCGTTTGGAAATTTCTCCCAAGGATGAACCAGACTTGTGGAAGTCTAAAAAAAAAAAAATCTGAGGTCTTGTCTGATTTCTTTAGATTTTCCCATGATGTCAAGCAAAGAGGCACTGAGTTTGAAGGTCGGCCTTGAAATACATCCACAGGTACACCTCCAATTGACTCAAATGATGTCAATTAGCCCATCAGAAGCTTCTAAAGCCATGACATAATTTTCTGGAATTTTCCAAGCTGTTTAAAGGCACAGTCAACTTAGTGTATGTAAACTTCTGACCCACTGGAATTGTGATACAGTGAATTATAAGTGAAATAATCTGTCTGTAAACAATTGTTGAAAAAATTACTTGTGTCATGCACAAAGTAGATATCCTACCCGACTTGCCAAAACTGTAGTTTGTTAACAAGACATTTGTGGAGTGGTTGAAAAACAAGTTTTAATGACTCCAACCTAAGTGTAACTTCCGACTTCACCTGTATCTGATCGTATCCCAATGTAATGCAGGATTGAAATGATTCTGTGTATGTCAAATACTATGTCTGTTTGGGATTCTTGAGGTCAATTTGCAATGTACAAATTATTTATAACTATGTTCCGGCCCCCTGACCATCAGCCGAAGGAAAAATCGTCCTACGGCTGAATGTAATTAGGGATCCCTGTGCTACAGGGAGTATGACAATATATGCTTACAAGGTAGCTACCTAATGTATGATGTTATGTGTATAACATTACAGGAGTACAAACAGTGTTCTGGAGGCAATCTCTTCTCAAGAAACAAACCTCCTCAGGTCAAAAAATGGCAATATGTTTTTTATGCCATCTGTGAGCCATCAAAGGTTGGCCTGTACCCACTGATGTAACAGAAGGAACTCAAACCATGCAGTGGAGGGGAAAAAATGCCAACATCAATGGCAAGAACAAACTCACCTCCTTTCTTCTTTTTCTTCTTCTTCTTCTTCCTCCCTGCGGAGTTCTCCACATCTTCTCCATCTGTTGAAAACACAAGGCTTATTCTCTTAACAAACGTGACGTGACGTGTTCGGTCACAATTCGCAGTGCTTGCGGTTAACTGTTTACACTTAAGTAGTTACGTTAATGCGCCACCACGGCAGGTGCCAACTCATGTCACGTCAAATTCTGACTTTGTTGGATTAAAGGAGCAAGTCGGGACTTCAAGATCCGTATGAGAATGACAATGACGATGACGATGATGATAATGAAGTCAAAGAGGACTTGAGAAGTGGTTCGGTCACAATACCCAGTGCAGTTCTTGCAGTTAATGTAGTTTGTTAATGCATGATGACACCAAGCCCGTGTCGCATGTTGAGTTTGAGTATGAGAATGATGATAGTGAATAATGATGATGATGACAAAGTTGAAGTCGTACCATCCACTACATCGTCCTCTTTCTCTTTGTCCTCCAGCAGAGCTTGCTGCTCCAACTGTTTCGTCACATCACCAACACCTCCTCCGGTATCTCCATCCCCCTCAGCCTCATTTGTCCCTGCTGCAAAGTCATACACACATACACACATGTGCGCACACACACGCACTCCGTAAGTAAATTGTTCATAGTTCTGAGTCATTTTGAGAAAGTGCATCTACTGCGATCAGAACTTGGCAGGAGCCATGCATAATTTCAATCTATACCTTAGGAATCAATATCCCAAGGGCATATGTAGGTACCTTGCAGGACTATGCCATGCCATTTAGCCCTTCTGAAACGGGACTACTCTATAGACTATAGAGAAATAGTTAAACGTGCTCCAGAAAATAAGATCAAGTCCACATGTGTTTTTACAAGATAAGATAGCCTTTGCTTGTCACATAGTTTTGTCAGCAATTAATGTAATGCCAGAGCATGCTTTATTTTTTATCCCTAGTGGAGCTCTTTTATAAGACAAGGCAAGTGCTGAAAAGTACTGGAATATCACGGTCATGCACAGACAATTGATATGGTATCTGCCTATTACTGTTGAAAGCAACATCCTTCAATATTCGAATTTGACAACATTCCATCAAACCAATAGAAGAAGAGACATGTCAAGCCTCGAGAGAGGCATTGCCCAGTTTCCAGATGTGCATCTGGCACTTAGCCCTCATAACGGGACAGGGACCCGGTTTTCACTTACAGGTACGGGACTTTACTGCTTTTTTACGCTATGGCACAAATGGGAGCCCTCACTAATTGGCTATTTTCAAAACGGCATTTATCCACAATGTCATGCGTCTTACCTGGAGCAGCAGTCTTATTCTTTCTCTTTTTTCTTCTCTTTTTCTTCCCTGATTCCGAGGGCTCCTCGTCCTCTTTCTCTTCGTTCTCCCCGGCGTCCCCATTGAGAACTTCGGGCGCCTCCAGTTCAGACTGCATTGTCTCGAGCTCCGCCATGATCCGCGGCAGGAATGAAGTGACGCATGAACTGCTGGGAGCCTCCAGTGGACAGATTCTGAAACAGTCATCAGCTGCAGCCTGTGGCTGGCTGTGCTCAAGAGAGAGTCTGCCTGCCCCGGCAGAGGCAGCTGAGCCACTAACGAGCTATTAGGCACTTTGTGCAACTTCTCGACCTCAAAAGAGAAAACTAAACCCGTCCTATCTTAATGACAAGATAGGAGTGTAGGCTAGTGCATAAATGCTGTTTGGAGAGTCTGAGTTTGCGATTCTATACTAACTTTGTTGATGTTTGTGTTCCCAACATAGACCCATTTCGAGATATAGTATGAAATGAAATATGACGTATTATCAAAGTCAAATAGATTATCAAATGTACATACACAATATCACTATGACACTAGTCGTTCAAATGAGTAATAAATAAACAATAAAGAGAGCCCTTGATCTAAACTGTATTAAAATGACATAAAATGACAAAGTCTATAAAATGTTATCATCTCTTACTAGCCTACAGCTGGCATGAGACACTTGTGATGTCCTCGATGAGTGGCCCATAAGGGATGCAGGCCAGAATCAAATCACCGCTTTCTTTCTTGAACAATTATCATCCAGATATGTGCTAGCGCGTCCATCTCAAGTTACTGGGCTCTCTCTGTGCACTGGGGACCGGGACCACTTTGTTTCGCATAACTTGTGTTTGCAAGTAATCAGGCACTCGAGCCACATTCTATTTTTAGAAGAGGAGGGATCCGGTGGTTTGTATTGTCGATGTTATTCTTTCAGATTGTTAACAGGATTTTTATCATTTCTGGTGCGTGAACACATTTATAGACCGCACTGTGCAGTGTATCCAAGCAACACGTTTCCGCAAAATCAAACTAAAAGGATGAAGGTTACATTTACACTAATAGCTAGATGAAAAGGGAGGTTTGCCCAATGTTATTCTGACTGACTTCTGCACTCGCTCCTCTTCTTCTACTTGGGTTCAAATGTGTGTATTTGGCACCAGATCTGGACAATATGTTGAGTTTGTAATTGAGTGGAATTATTAATAATGACAGATTTAAGACCCCGACCACTGTATTTCTTTGACCAGGTGAGGTAACCAATGGACATTATTATTGTTCTACAATTCTGCATATATTGAGGAAACATGGGATAATTAGGCTAATCATAACTTTACACCTCCCTTGCGAGCAGGACACGGATGCAGGAGGAATGGATCATTCCTTTGATTTGGAAAATGAACAGTGGTATGAAGTAGTTCAGTAAAATTACTTTAAAGTACTACTTTAAAGTACTACTTAATAACCATTTACTGCAATGGGGTAAATCAGGGTCACACAGTGTTTCTTGGTAGTATTAAACAAATCTACTTTGAAACAAAAGTATACACCTCACACACATGGTTATGGGTTTAAAGAAAACGAGTCACCTTTACCATGTCAGATAAAGAGTTGAAATGCATTCAATGTTGAGTTTGCATTCCAATATTACACTTTGTATACATCACAGAAGACTGAAATATAGCAAAACCGTTTGGCATAGAAACACCGGATTTTTGGCAGGTTTTTGAAATAATGTTTATTAATTATGAAATAATAAAAATATTAATAACATTCCACCCATGAGGTAATTTGACTGCAGGAAAGGGCTACATAGTTTTTTGGGTGGGTATCTGTACTTTACTTTATTTAGTATTTCTATTTGGGACAACTTTTACCTTTACTCCACTACATTCCTAAAGAAAATAATGTACTTTCTACTCCATAACATTTTCCCTGACACCTAAAAGTACTTGTTGCATTTTTCCCCTTACAAAAAAAGATTGCCGTTTTGAAACTGCAGTAAAAGTGCAGTACCCGCAGTCGACTGTGATATTTTGGATGCAGTAATTACAGAATAACTACAGTGTACTGCAGTTGAAAAAAAGGTGTTATTTTGAACACAGTATTTGCAGCATACTACCGCTATACTGCACTCAAACTGACTGCAATCTTTTTTCGT
The DNA here is from genome assembly GCF_029448725.1 of Salvelinus fontinalis. Lineage (NCBI taxonomy): Eukaryota > Metazoa > Chordata > Actinopteri > Salmoniformes > Salmonidae > Salvelinus > Salvelinus fontinalis. The sequence goes on along the minus strand of NC_074676.1, from coordinate 3,503,551 downwards.
AAGGAGAATACAGAGCAGGACAGGTCCAATTCATGCACTTACCAAGAGACCACCCCCTACTACATCTGATCTGGCAGACTCACTAAACGAAAATGCTTTGTTTGTAAAATATGTCTGAGTTTTTGAGTGTGCCCCTTGCTATCTGCAAATAAAATAAAAACAGAAAATCATGCTGTCTCGATTGCTTAAAATAAGGAATTTGAAATTATTTATACTTCTTCTTTTACTTTTGATACTTAAGATTAAGAATACTTTAGCAATTACATTTACTGTTGATACTTAATTATATTTAAAACCAAATACTTTTAGAATTTTACTCAAGTAGTATTTTAATGGATTACTTTAAATTTTACTTGAGTCATTTTCTATTAACATATATTTACTTTTAATCAAGTATGAAAATTGGTTAAGCCTACTTTTTCCACCACTGCAAATACTGGTGCACTTTTGGCAACAAACAAAGGTATGTCCTTTATCCAAAGTAGGTCTTTATTCTTACACATTTAGAGCATTGAGTCTGTGTTTATTGTTGTTGTTGCTTAGTGGTTAATAATATTATGGTTCTTTTTTTGCATTTCTATATTTTCTATTCTTTTCATTTATTGATAGCCTTTGCACGCACAGTGAGTGTGTTGAGGATAAGGATGAGATATCAAACGTTTTTAAAAAACAACGATAATGCACACAAAGTGCAAAATAAAACCTTCATAAGTGATAAACCTCATATCTCCCCGCTGTTAACGAAGTAATGAACATGGGTGGTGGGAAGAATCTGGAGGTCGCCACCATGCCAAACGTGCCAGCCGTGCCGGTGGACTGGCTGGATGACATGCACCCAATGGATACATACAAGCAGTTGTTGAGTAAGTTGGGGGAGTTTCCTTCTACAGTACCAGAGGAGCAAGGAGGTATGTATTCCAGACTGGCTCGTATTCTATTATATTCAATTCTACTTTATTTTATCTATTTCTATACCTTTGCCTGCAACACAAGATATCCATATTTCCCACAGTTGCTGTTTCAATTACTTTAGTGTGTCAATGTATCAATAAGTGTGTGACCTCTCACTTCACTCTGAGTTAGGTGGGGCTCTTTCTCATAAAGTATGACTTCATTTAATACAGAAAATTGCAGACGACCAAGCAAGCAGCGAATGGCCTAAACAAACCACCCATCCTCCGCCCCTATGGAGACGTCAATTTGTCCACACAAGAAACATGGTATAAAGGAGACTGGTTGCCCTCTAGGTTACAGAGAGCTGGTAGTCCCATCCACCAAACTACCAGGTGTGAAACAGGGAAGAGACTCAGGGGGTATGCTAATTTGAAATAGAGCAGACCTAAAACCCTATTAAATGAGTCAAAACATGAACATTTTACATCTGGCTAGAAATTAATAAGGAAATGATCTAAACAAAGACAAATGTTCTCATGTGTGCTACCTATATCCCCCCAATAGAATCCCCATACTTTAACGATGACGGCAGCTTCTCTATACTATAGGGGAGATCAACAATTTCCAGGCCCAGGGACATGTACTAGTCTGTGGCAATCTACATGCCAGAACTGGACAATAACCTGACACCCTCAGCACACAGGGGGACAAACACCTACCTGGAGGTCACAGCATTTCCTCCCCCATATGCCCCCCTAGACACAACTATGACAACATAACCAAAAACATGGGTCACAACTCCTGCAGCTCTGCCGGACGCTGGGTATGTACATAGTCAATGGTAGGCTTCGAGGGGACTCCTCATCTCTTGGCAGTAGTACTGTGGACTACTTTATCACTGACCTCAACCCAGAGTCTCTTAGAGTGTTCACAGTCAGTCCACTGACACCCCTATCAGATCACAGCAAAATCACACTCTACGTGAACAGTGCTATGCTCAATCATGAGACATCAAAGCCAAAGGAACTCAATAATATTAAGAAATGCAATAGATGGAAGGAAAGTAGTGTGGAAATTTACTAAAAAACAATTGGGCAACAACAAATTCAGTCCCTGCTAGACAATTTCCTGGACAAAATGTTTCACTGTAATAGTGAAGGTGTAAACTTAGCAGTAGAAAACCTAAACAGTATAGTTGACCTCTCAGCTTCACTATCAAATCTAAAGAAATGTAAAGCAGACAACCTAAGAAAATGAACAACAATGACAAATGGTTTGATGAAGAATGCAAAAACCTAAGAAAGAAATGGAGAAACCTATCCAACCAAAAACATAGAGACCCAGAAAACCTGAGCCTACGCCTTCACTATGGTGAATCACTAAAACAATACAGAAATACACTACGGAAAAAGACGGAACAGCACGTCAGAAATCAGCTCAATGTAATTGAAGAATCCATAGACTCCAACCAATTCTGGGAAAATTGGAAAACACTACACAAACAACAACACAAAGAGTTATATTTTTGTCTCTTTAATAAAGGACAAACAGCACAAATATATACATGATCAAATACAAATCTCAGTATCAACTATTAAAGACTACCAGAACACACTGGTTTCTCCAATTACATTGAATGAACTACAGGACAAAGTACAAACCGTCCAACCCAAAAAGGCCTGTGGGGTTGATGGTATCCTAAATGAAATGATAAAATATACAGACCACAAATTTCAATTGGCTATACTTAAACTCTTTAACATAATCCTCAGCTCCTGTATATTCCCCAATATTTAGAACCAAGGACTGATCACCCCAATCCACAAAAGTGGAGACTTATTTGACTCCAATAACTCCCAGGGGATATACACATATAACAGCAACCTTGGGAAAATCCTCTGCATTATCATTAACAGCAGACTCATACATTTCCTCTGTGAAAACAATGTACTGAGCAAATATCAAATTGGCTTTTTACCAAATTACCATCGACAGACCACGTATTCACCATGCACACCCTAATTGACAAACAAACAAACCAAAACAAAGGCAAAGTCTTCTCATGCTTTGTTTATTTCAAAAAAGCTGCTATACAAATTGAGGTAGCGGTCCTGCTGCTGGGTTGTTGCCCTCCTACGGCCTCCTCCACGTCTCCTGATGTACTGGTCTGTCTCCTGGTAGCGCCTCCATGCTCTGGACACTACGCTGACAGACACAACAAACCTTTTTGCCGCAGCTCGCATTGATGTGCCATCCTGGATGAACTGCACTACCTGAGCCACTTGTGTGGGTTGTAGACTCCGTCTCATGCTACCACTAGAGTGAGAGCACCGCCAGCATTCAAAAGGGACCAAAACATCAGCCAGGAAGCATAGGAACTGAGAAGTGGTGTGTGGTCACCACCTGCAGAACCATTCCTTTTTTGGGGGTGTCTTACTAATTGCCAATAATTTCCACCTTTTGTCTATTCCATTTGCACAACAGCATGTGAAATTTATTGTCAATCGGTGTTGCTTCCTAAGTGGACATTTTGATTTCACAGAAGTGTGATTGACTTGAAGTTAAATTGTGTTGTTTAAGTGTTCCCTTTATTTTTTGAGCAGTGTATATATCAACGAATTGGCGAGGGCACAAGAACAGTCTGCATCACCTGGCCTCACCCTACTAGAATCTGAAGTCAAATGTCTACTGTTTGCTGATGATATGGTGCTTCTGTCCCCAACCAAAGAGGGTCTACAGCAGCACCTAGATCTTCTGCACAGATTCTGTCAGACCTGGGCCCTGACAGTAAAACTCAGTAAGACAAAAATAATGGTGTTCCAAAAAAGGCCCAGTTGCCAGGACCACGAATACAAATTCCATATAGACACCATTGCCCTAGAGCACACTAAAAACTATACATACCCCGGCCTAAACATCAGCTCCACAGGTAACTTCCACAAAGCTGTGAATGATCTGAGAGACCTGGCAAGAAGGGCCTTCTATGCCATCAAAAGGAGCATAAAATTCGACATACCAATTAGGATCTGGCTAAAAATACTTGAATCCGTTATAGAACCCATTGTCCTTTATGGTTGTGAGGTCTGGGGTCCGCTCACCAACCAAGAATTAACAAAATGGGACAAACACCTAATTGAGACGCTGCAAAAATATAATCTGTGTACAATGTAAAACACCAAATAATGCATGCAGAGTAGAATTAGGCCGATACCCGCTAATGATAAAAATCCAGAAAAGAGCTGTTAAATTCTACAACCACCTAAAAGGAAGAAATTCACAAATCTTCCATAACAAAGCCATCACCTACAGAGAAACGAACCTGGAGAAGAGCCCCCTAAGCAAGGTGGTCCTGGGGCTTTGTTCATGAACACAAACAGACCCCACAGAGCACCAGGACAGCAACAAAATTAGACCCAACCAAATCATGAGAAAACAAAAATATAATTACTTGACACATTGGAAAGAATTTACAAAAAACAGAGCAAACTAGAATGCTATTTGGCCGTAAACAGAGAGTATACAGTGGCAGAATTCCTGACCACTGTGACTGACCCAAAATTAAGGAAATCTTCGACTCTGTACAGACTCAGTGAGCTTAGCCTTGCTATTGAGAAAGGCCTCCAAAGGCAGACCTGGCTCTCAAGAGAAGACAGGCTATGTGCACACTGCCCACAAAATGAGGTGGAAACTGAGCTGCACTTCCTAACCTTCTGCCAAATATATGACCATATTAGAAACACATATTTCCCTCAGATTACACAGACCCACAAAGAATTTGAAAAAACAAATCCAATTTTGATAAACTCCCATATCTATTGGGTGAAATACCAGTGTGCAATCACAGCAGCAAGATGTGTGACCTGTTGCCACACGAGAAGGGCAACCAGTGAAGAACAAACACTATTGTAAATACATCCTATATTTAATGTTTATTTTCCCTTTTGTACTTGAACTATTTGCACATCATTACAACACTGTATATAGACATAATATGACATTTGAACTGTCTTTATTCTTTTGGAACTTTTGTGAGTCGAAATGTTCACTGTTAATTCTGTATTGTTTATTTCACTTTTCTTTATGATCCATTTCACTTGCTTTGGCAATGTAAACATATGTTTCCCATGCAAATAAAGCCCTTAAATTGAAATTGAATTACCAGAGAGGAATGGAGAGAGTTACTTCCTCACTGAGTGATTCACCGACTGATATAGTGACAATGTAGTGCCAGTGTGTAGAGCAATATCGGGTTAAGAATAGCCTATTCTGTGGAATGTCCACGGTGATAAAGATACTGAAGATACGAATGAAGACTTTAGTTCCTTACGTACTTCCTGACACAAATCTCCGAACTTGCATACTGAACTCCAGCGTTTTCATTTTTCCACAGAACTCAGTTGCTGTTATTAGCACTGATGACGGAGAATTATATTCAACTTCAGCACACAATATGTGATGGTACATAAAATATTCAGCAAACAAACATGTAGGCCTATTATTACCATTATTGAGCACAGGCAATTTTTTGGTGAAGCATTTTTTATTAAACATATGAATAAATACTGGGATTGATAAATACACTGCTCAAAAAATAAAGGGAACACTAAAATAACACATCCTAGATCTGAATGAATGAACTATTCTTATTAAATACTTTTTTCTTTACATAGTTGAATGTGCTGACAACAAAATCACACAAAAATGATCAATGGAAATCAAATTTATCAACCCATGGAGGTCTGGATTTGGAGTCACACTCAAAATTAAAGTGGAAAACCACACTACAGGCTGATCCAACTTTGATGTAATGTCCTTAAAACAAGTCAAAATGAGGCTCAGTCGTGTGTGTGGCCTCCACGTGCCTGTATGACCTCCCTACAACGCCTGGGCATACTCCTGATGAGGTGGCGGATGGTCTCCTGAGGGATCTCCTCCCAGACCTGGACTAAAGCATCCGCCAACTCCTGGACAGTCTGTGGTGCAACGTGGCGTTAGTGGATGAAGCGAGACATGATGTCCCAGATGTGCTCAATTGGATTCAGGTCTGGGGAACGGGCGGGTCAGTCCATAGCATCAATGCCTTCCTCTTGCAGGAACTGCTGACACACTCCAGCCACATGAGGTCTAGCATTGTCTTGCATTAGGAGGAACCCAGGGCCAACCGCACCAGCATATGGTCTCACAAGGGGTCTGAGGATCTCTTCTCGGTACCTAATGGCAGTCAGGCTACCTCTGGCAAGCACATGGAGGGCTGTGCGGCCCCCCAAAGAAATGCCACCCCACACCATGACTGACCCACCGCCAAACCGGTCATGCTGGAGGATGTTGCAGGCAGCAGAACTTTCTCCACGGCGTCTCCAGACTCTGTCACGTCTGTCACATGTGCTCAGTGTGAACCTGCTTTCATCTGTGAAGAGCACAGGGCACCAGTGGCGAATTTGCCAATCTTGGTGTTCTCTGGCAAATGCCAAACGTCCTGCACGGTGTTGGGCTATAAGCACAACCCCCACCTGTGGACGTCGGGCCCTCATACCACCCTCATGGAGTCTGTTTCTGACCGTTTGAGCAGACACATGCACATTTGTGGCCTGCTGGAGGTCATTTTGCAGGGCTCTGACAGTGCTCCTCCTTGCACAAAGGCGGAGGTAGCGGTCCTGCTGCTGGGTTGTTGCCCTCCTACGGCCTCCTCGACGTCTCCTGATGTACTGGCCTGTCTCCTGGTAGCGCCTCCATGCTCTGGACACTACGCTGACAGACAAAGCAAACCTTCTTGCCACAGCTCGCATTGATGTGCCATCCTGGATGAGCTGCACTACCTGAGCCACTTGTGTGGGTTGTAGACTCCGTCTCATGCTACCACTAGAGTGAAAGCACCGGCAGCATTCAAACGTGACCAAAACATCAGCCAGGAAGCATAGGAACTGAGAAGTGGTGTGTGGTCACCACCTGCAGAACCATTCCTTTATTGGGGGTGTCTTGCTAATTGCCTCTAATTTCCACCTGTTGTCTATTCCATTTGCACAACAGCATGTGAAATGTATTGTCAATCAGTCTTGCTTCCTAAGTGGACAGTTTGATTTCACAGAAGTGTGATTGACTTGGAGTTACAGTGTGTTGTTTAAGTGTTCCCTTTATTTTTTTGAGCAGTGTACAATAGGCTTTACAGACATCCGATTGGAAATGTAAACACTGACAGCGATTGCATACAAATAAAACAAAAATAAATAAAAAAAGACATGTAAAAAAGAAGCAAGGCATCCACAGCAACTCTCTGACCATATCAATAATGTATGTCCACGGCATGAGAGAGCACATCCTTAAAGTCCCTGTATAGAGCACCCAATCTACCCTACAGATGTGTATTTGATTTGTGGAGTTGTGAGCCCCCTAGTGGATATGTTGTGAATAAACTCTTTTATACAATCAGCGCTCACAGCGTAGTCTTCACAGGCAGAGTTGATAACATCGGAGCGGATCAGAGCAGCGCAACCGATGCCTGTTCGGGATCAAAAGAAGAAACGTTACAAAATCTAACGGGTGGATAGCAAGATTACTTACAAAGTTTTGACACCACACTCGAGTCTTGACAACGCATCTGAAAGAAGAAAGCGGGCGGTTTTCATTGGAAGAAAAAAATTGATAAACCAGCCGGAGGAATGTGTGTGTGCGACATTAATCATCATCATGAGCGCAGGTGAATTGACAGGCTGTAGTTGATGAGAAGTATTAATGGGTTTCGATTGGGTTAGAGGATTTGAAAAGCAAGCTTAATTTACCTGTGTAGAGATAGACATTAGACATGTAATGTAGACATTACACAAACCTTATAATAGTCGCCTATTGATTTAAACAATGATACATTTGGGATTATATATATATCTATTTTTTAAAGATAAAAATATCATTCACCACATGGAGCGATTTGGTGGCCCTAGTGCATAGGCCTACACTACAGTGTAGGCTAGTTTTGATTGTCCCAATACTGCAGGCACAACGACAAAAGTTGAGTTCAAACAACTACAGAGCAGGTAGTTTAGGGGTTAACTCCCAAATGCCTGTGATGAGTAAAAATGAATCAACCAAGAGATTCTTAATATAATGTCCGTCAATCACGTCATACTCTTTGTTTTTGGTGTTGCATTTAATAAAAGGAAACTGTTCTCTTTGCTTTCAGTTGACTATTACGTTGCAATGTTTCGTTTAGAAAAGTGGCACACCGATCAGGCCAAACTGAGTGAGAATACTTAATACACAATAACAGTTTGGTTTTCAATGCTGACAGTGCTGATTTCCTGAAGGACCATTGTATGTCTATCTCTATTCCTCTCAGCAGTTCAGTTCTATACTGAACAAAAATATAAATGCAACAATGTAAAAGTGTTTACTTAGTTACAGTTCATATAAGGAAATAAATTAGGCCCTAATCTATGGATTTCACATGGCTGGGCCTTGGAGGACATAGGCCCACCCACTTGGGAGCCAGCTTTTCAGTACCCCCACAGAAACCCTCCATGGAAACCTATTGAAATATAGATAATAGAATACATGTGACCTTTGAAGTTGACATTCGACAATGACCAGCGGTCATCTTTGTGGTAGTAATTATAAGTAAACATTTTCAATGTATATGTCAATGGTGTACCAGGTAAATTGCAGTGGTCTGAAGGGATGGGTTCATTCTATGAATTATATTTCTATGATTGAAATGACACCCACCCTGTAGTCAAGAGCATGTTGTGTCTCAACCGGTGGCAGGGACAACACGAAAACCCCAGAAGATGTAAAACAGGGTCTAAGCTGCAACATATAAAAACATGGAGTATGCTTTTAGATAATTGATGTTAGAGGATGAAAAATGACAATTTACAAACACTGTAAGCAAAGTCAATCGTTTATATTTTCCAGTGTTGAAGACGTGGATGTCTCATGGTATGGTTGGGTATGCAAAATGGGTTCACTTTGAGCACCTTTATCTCCAGAGTGTTTTGGCATTCAGGTCCAAAAAGTCACTTTTTGAACACTTCTTTCACGGCCAAATGTATGAAATGTTTTGTTTTAAATCAAAAGGGATCCTCTCAAAAAGTAATTGAATTCAAATGGATTTACCCACATGTCAACCCTCTGAGTGGAGGCACGCACACACACCCCTTTCTCCTTGTTAGCCCAGCATCTGTTAGCTTTTACAGAACATTTAAATGTAATTTGTATTCTAGAGTACGAGGATTTTCTTATACTAGAATGATCAATATAAATGTAATCTTTAGAGTTCTAACTTTTACTTTCAGTTAGGACTGCTTGACATGTATGAGGGTGATGGTGTCACTTTTCCTATGTTTTTAATGCCTGTTCTCTCTCTCCCTTCTCCAGCCATGCAGAAGCCACCGGTGGCCGCCAAACCAAAGATCACTCAGCCCCAGGAGCCAGGGCCCTCTCCATCCTCGGCTCCCAAACGAGATGGCCTCTCCCAGGCTCCCCTCGGTACACCAAAGAGGGTTAAACCAGCTGTAGCCCCCAAACCACCATGCTTCCCCAAACCATGCCTCGCCACAGCGTTGGAGTCCAAACCGCTCTCATCAAAGACTGTAAGTCACAATCAGACCACAGTGAACGATGGTCAGAGACCATCGGAAATGTCCAGCAGTATAGGTCTTCTGAACTGCAGAAATGGAATACGGCATCAAGAGAACAAGAAACCAGATTGTGATTATATTATTCCAATTTGTCAGTGTAGCCAGAAGAACTGTCTGTGTGTGGGGAACGGTAACACACCGGATGTAGAGATTGACAAAACTGACAAAGACTTGAAAACGTTGCATAACAATAGCAAAATGGAGGAATCCAGAATAAAGCTTGTTCCCAAATCTCGATCTCGAGAGAACAAAGGAGACAACAACGAGAGCCAAGCCGTAAACAACACTTTACCAGATGTTTGTGCACAGGCTGTGTTGCTGTCCGCGAATAACCACCTCTTAAACACAAATCAGAACGTCAAATCAGACATTGTGACGTCATCACACCCTGACATAGTGCCCTCTTCCTCAGGAGAGCACATAGAGCAATGAAGCCAATGCTGGTGGTGACACCATCCCCTCCTCTTGTTCTATTGGTAGAGACACTGGCCAGCCCAATCAAAACCCAGCTGTCCATAGGAAGCCTCTCCCCCTCCCTGTACCACGGAAACCCAGGAAGTCTGCCCTGGTTAGACAGGAAGACCCAGAGGAGGGGAGGGGAGGATAACAACGGTCAGAAAGGTGAAGGTGTCACTGGAGAGGAAGAGCAGCCCATCTCTCTGTCAACGCACCTGCTGCTCATGCACACAACATTCCTGCCAATACCAGTGAAAGCTGTGAGAGTCTTCCATCGTCCAGTACACCCTGCCCTCCACCCCCTTCCAGAAAGAAAGCCTTTCTGTCTGAACCTGAGAAAGCAGCACAGACCTCTGCCACCTCCTCCCATCCACACCTCCCTCAGGATGTAGAGGAGGAGAATAAGGGATGGGTGGATGACTGTGTCTATGAAAAGGAGTGTTCAGTAGACAAGGAGGTGATCCATGGTGAGATTACTTGTCATCCTTTCTCGACCAGTCTGCCCAACCAGCTGGAGCTCAACTCTAACTGCCACTCGCCTTTCACCGTGGCAACCAGCAAGATGGCCGTTGTCCCCAAGAAACCACAGGGACACAGCTCCCCGGCAGCATTGGTACTGAAGAAGGAACTGTCAGAAGAGGGAAAAGGGGAGAAAGGAAAGACCTCAGATAGTGATGAGGATGGACGTGTACTCGCTAAGGGCAGTCAAGATGGCAGGGCTCTAAATATGAAAGCTATGAGAGCGCTAGCTGCAACCCCAGGGGAGCGACCAGGAAGGGGCATCCTTCAGATGCTGGTATCACCTATCTCCAGTAAGAACAGCATCGGTGAAACACTGATGCTGTCCAAGACGCTTCGCTCCACCCTGGGGAACCGGAGAACCAAGTCCTTCTCCTCTGCCGACTTCACCCGCTCCGACGGACAGAAACTTAATTCCTTCCGGAGGCTCCTGGAGCTGAAGCTCTCTGTCAAGACGCTGCCCAAGCTGCTAGCCAAGGGAGGCCAGTCTTTAGACTGCACTGCAGCTGACTCAGAGGCTGAGCAGTGTGTGAATGGTGGCGGCCAAGATATCAATTTTCAAGATCGCCTGGGTATGTCGGGGGCACGCTGTCCCCAGCTTGGGGTGATTGAGGTGGGGGTGGAGCAGAGCGTGGATGAGTTCCGTCACCTCGGAGCGGCACAGGCTCCGGAGATGGAGTATGAGAATGTGTGGTATTACGAGGAGATACCGGAGTATGTCATCCTGCCTCTGGCACTGGGGAGTGGGGGGCCGGTGGGTACACCTCCGGACCAGTCGGACTGGCACAACCACCTGTATTATGATAATATATTTACGAGGAACACGAGCCGTACCATCCCCTGGAGAAACACACTGAACATCAACAGCGGAAGCATAGTGAGAGGTATTCTTGCTCTTTTTGTTATTATATATTTTTTTTAATTAGGTAAAGGGAGCCATACATTTTCTTCTTGTTATTTAAAGGATTAAACATGTTTGTGTATTTCATTGGAGAGTGGAGAGATACTGTAGTGGGAAAGACAGATGGAGAGTGAAAGTGTCACAAAGGCAGTGGGTCTGATTCAAACCCACAGCAGCACAATGTGACTAACTCTATTTGAGCTATTCCACGCAAGTGTGGACGGGAAATATTTCTGGTATCTCAGATTATTTTGGCAAAAATATTATTCTGATTATCTCAAAACTATCCTTTTTGATTTTGTTCGTTTTTAAACATATTGCACATCGCATTTCCAGAGTGGGCTCTCTAGTACTTTTGAAAATATGACCCATTTCATACATAGAGATTGACAATATAGGTCATTAACCAATCACAGCCTTCCTTTAAGATTGCACATTCAGCAAATCACTAGCAGATGGAGTTCCCTTTTAAATCCATTTTCCACTTCACTGTTTTGGGAACAGTGGGTTACCTTGTTCAGGGGCAGAATGACAGATTTTTACCTTGTCAGCTCGAGGATTCGATCTAGCAACCTTTCGGTTACTGGCCCAATACTCTAACCACTAGGCTACCATGGTTTGGTAAGAAGAATGCCCCTCTCCCCACAGGTGTGATTACTACCTCTGAGGGTTTAGAGCTCGAGGTAGTCACCTCATACAAGTACTTGGGAGTATGGCAAGACGGTACAGTGTCCTTCTCTCAGCACACATCAAAGCTGCAGGTTAAAGTTACATCTAGACTTGGTTTCCTCTATCGTAATTGCTCCTCTTTCACCCCAGCTGCCAAACTAACCCTGATTCAGATGACCATCCTACCCATGCTAGATTACGGAGACATAATTTATAGATCGGCAGGTAAGGGTGCTCTCGAGCAGCTAGATGTTCTTTACCATTCGGCCATCAGATTTGCCACCAATCCTCCTTATAGGACACATCACTGCACTCTATACTCCTCTGTAAACTGGTCATCTCTGTATACCTGTCGCAAGACCCATTGGTTGATACTTATTTATAAAACCCTCTTAAGCCTCACTCCCCCCGATCTGAGATATCTACTGCAGCCCTCATCCTCCACATACATCACCTGTTCTGTCAGTCACACTCTGTTAAAGGTCCCCAAAGCACACACATCCCTGTGGCTGCTTTGCGTGATGTGTTGTTGTTCAACACTCTCTTTATGTAGTGTTGTTGTCTTTCTTGTCGTGATGTGTGTTTTGTCCTATATTTACCTTTTTAATTTATTTTTTAATCCCTGCCCCCGTCCCCGCAGGAGGCCGTTTGCCTTTTGGTAGGCCATCATTGTAAATAAGAATTTGTTCTTAACTGACTTGCCTAGTTAAATAAAGGTTAAATAAAAAAACACTTCAGTGTTCTGTGCCTTGAACCAACAGCTTCGTGTGTTAGTCAGGCCTCTTTGTTTCAGAGTGAAACAATCACATGCATCTAACACACATTGAGCCTCTCACAAATACAGCCGTACCAGAGAATCTCTACTGTAAACAGGGCATGGCCTCAGAATGCACAGAGAAGGAGACTACTTGAGGTAGCCACTCACCATGGTCCAGTTCTAAACCAATACCTAACAACAATAGTTCTGCTAAGCCTTCTGCTTGGCTAGGTGGTGTTTTTGTCATATTATAGCTGGTTGGAGTAAAGGGCCTAGGATTAGGGTAGAGTTAGCATGCTGCATAACTTCATCCCCCCCCCCCCCCCCCCCCCCCCCCCCCCGTAGGAACATAACATAGGAATGTCCTTCACAGAGGACTGAAAAGGAACCAGCTCTTTATATTTGGCATTAGAGCTCAAACACCCCTCAATAGAATAAATAACTTTAAAAGGTAACCCTCAAGCCATCAGATTGGCCCTCTCAGGGGCCAGGCTCATAGGAACCAAATCTCCGGCTTTGCGTGCCAAACCTGCCCATGTGTCGCCCGAAGCGCGAGAATGTACACACTACTCCACAGCAGTGGGGAGCACCAAGGTTAGTAGGGGGAGAGTCCCTCACTGTATGCCACCACCACCATAAATATTGCTGGACAAGCAGCACAAGTTGGCGAGACAAAGGTGAAAGGAAGCACCTGATACCCTTAGGGGGATGTGTCTGTCGTGATCATCCTGCATGTTACAACTCAACTCATGGGAGCCCCCTGACTATAACAGTGGGTCCCACCACTGGGCCAGAACCTGTAGGCCCGATGGGGACACCCAAAGCAACCGGTTTAGGCTGTGAAATGCGTTTATGTGAGCGACTTGCACTCAGCGCTGGAAAGGCCGCAACAACAATGGCCCCAGGGGAATGGCTTCTACCACAGAAGTCATCATCCCCAGTAGGCTTAAGCACTGTGCTAAACACACTGCATGACCCAGCTGAAATGTGGTTAATCAGAGCCAGAGTGAGTCGAACTCGAGACCCAGAAACGGAATGCGCTGAGAGTCAGACAGCAAGTTTTTCTGGTTTCCTATGAAGCCTAGAGACTGAGTATGGGAAACAAGCATGTATGCGTGTAACACTGCTTGCCCGCAGCCCGTCAACTGTAACAGTTGGCGGCTTGTGATGCATTCTGAATTCATAGACTCTTAGGTGCTTGCTGAGGACACATAGGTCTCAGGGACCAGGATTTACCGTCTGTACCAGCCGTCCTGGAGCCGACATAGAATCCACTCTATGTATATGTAGGTAGAGTTATTTAAGTGACTATGCATAGATGACAACAGAGAGTAGCAGTGGTGTAAAGATGGGGTGAGAGGGGGGGCACTGCAAATAGTCTGGGTAGCCATTGGACTAGATGTTCAGGAGTCTTATGGCTTGGGGGTAGAAGCATGCTCGTAGTACACTTCCTGGTAATCTGTCTTGCCCTGTGGCCTTGTGAATGTTGACCTGTTTAAAAGTCTTACTTACATCGGATGCGGTGAGCGTGATCACACAGTCTTCCGGAACAGCTGGTGCTCTCATGCATGTTTCAGTGTTATTTGCCTCAAAGCGAGCATAGAAGTAATTTAGCTCGTCTGGTAGGCTTGTGTCACTGGGCAGCTCTTGGCTGTCCTTCCCTTTGTAGTCTGTAATGGTTTGCAAGCCCTGCCACATCCAACGAGCGTCAGAGCCTGTGTAGTATGATTCGAATTCACATGTGGGAGACGCAAAACTTTTGACACCCATGAACACTGTAACTTTGGATTTACGACTGTTTATGCGCCAAAGGTTTGCCTGAAGCCTGCCACTCTGGGTTCGGGGGCTCCAGGAATCATTGACATACCCCAACTGGCAGTGTCACTTGGGGGTACTTTTGTCACATCGAGCCTCACTTGGTTTAGGCAGTAAGATGCGTCCCGGCACCCAGCACTGTACCGCACACATTTTACAATAGACTCAGGGAAAAAACGCTATCATGAAGGTTATCATGCCCACCAGTCATAGGTACCGGTGCCACAGGACCATGTAACACAGTTGGAAAAGGGACAGAGCTTTCAAACAAGGTTTGTAATTGAATCTAATTCCCAGCAATAAAACAAATTGCTTATAGAACCCATAAACTGTATCACTAAGCACCTCATAGGGACTAGTGAGCTGCTGGCAGGAATTGGTAATGAGCCACCTATGGGGGAGGGGTGCCCCCTTGTGGACAGAGTGAATAGCCCAACTCCTTACTCTTACCTTGGGGAAATGTACACTACATGGCCAATAGTAGGTGGACACCTGCTCGACGAACCTCTCATTCCAGTCAAGTTCATTCACACCAATCTCTACAAACCCATTAACAGTTGAAGTCGGAAATTTACATACACTTAGGTTGGAGTCATTAAAACTAGTTTTTCAACCACTCCACAAATATCTTGTTAACAAATTATAGTTTTGGCAAGTCGGTTAGGACATCCACTTTGTGCATTACACAAGTATTTTTTCCAACAATTGTTTACAGACAGATTATTTCACTTATAATTCACTGTATCACAATTCCAGTGGGCCAGAAGTTTACATACACTAAGTATCTAAGCATGCCTTTAAACAGCTTGGAAAATTCCAGAATATGATGTCATGGCTTTAGAAGCTTCTGATAGGCTAATTGACATAATTTGAGTCAATTGAAGGTGTACCTGTGGATGCATTTCAAGGCCTACCTTCAAACTCAGTGCCTCTTTGCTTGACATCATGAGAAAATCAACAGAAATCAGCCAAGACCTCAGAAAAAAAAGTGTAGACCTCCACAAGTCTGGTTCATCCTTGGGAGCAATTTCCAAACGCCTGAAGGTACCACGTTCATCTGTACAAACAATAGTACACAAGTATAAACACCATGGAACCATGCAGCCGTCATACCACTCAGGAAGGAGACGCGTTCTGTCTCCTAGAGATGAACATACTTTGGTGCGAAAAGTGCAAATCAATTCCAGAACAACAGCAAAGGACCTTGTGAAGATGCTGGAGGAAACAGGTACAAAAGTTTCTATATCCACAGTAAAACGAGTCTTATATCGACATAACCTGAAAGGCCGCTCAGCAAGGAAGAAGCCGCTGCTCCAAAACTGCCATAAAAAAAGCCAGACTACAGTTTGCAACTGAACATGGGGACAAAGATTGTACTTCTTGGAGAAATGTCCTCTGGTCCGATGAAACAAAAATAGAACTGTTTGGCCATAATGACCATCGTTATGTTTGGAGGAAAAAGGGGGATGCTTGCAAGCTGAAGAACACCATCCCAACCGTGAAGCCAGGGGGTGACAGCATCATGCTGTGGGGGTGCTTTGCTGCAGGAGGGACTGGTGCACTACACAAAATAGATGGCTTCATGAGGAAGGAAAATGATGTGGATATTTTGAAGCAACATCTCAAGACATCAGTCAGGAAGTTTTGCTTGGTCGTAAATGGGTCTTCCAAATGGACAATGACCTCAAGCATACTTCCAAAGTTGTGGCAAAATGGCTTAAGGACAACAAAGTCAAGGTATTGGAGTGGCCATCACAAAGCCCTGACCCCAATCCTATAGAACACTTGTGGGCAGAACTGAAAAAGAGTGTGCGAGCAAGGAGGCCTACAAATCTGACTCAGTTACACCAGCTCTGTCAGGAGGAATGGGCCAAAATTCACCCCACTTATTGTGGGAAGCTTGTGGAAGGCTACCTGAAACGTTTGACCCAAGTTAAACAATTTAAAGGCAATGCTACCAAATACTAATTGAGTGTATGTAAACTTCTGACCCACTGGGAATGTGATGAAAGAAATGAAAGCTGAAATAAATCATTCTCTCTACTATAATTCTGACATTTCACATTCTTAAAATATAGTGGTGATCCTAACTGACCTAAGACAGGGAATTTTTACTAGGATTAAATGTCAGGAATTGTGAAAAACTGAGTTTTAAATGTATTTGGCTCAGGTGTATGTAAACTTCTGACTTCAACTGTACATAAGAGCTGTGAAGTTTTTTGTTACAGACATGTCATTTTATCATTACGGGTGTAGATCGAGTAATATCTATACATTGACATCATCTGCAGTTTTTAGTATTTGCCATTACAGTTGATTGAAAGATATCTTATTTTAATGTATTATGCAGAAAAGGCAAATAAATGAGTTGTTTTGTCCCAGGGCTTGTTCTATCAGATGTCGTGACACGTAAGACCTCTTTTCATGCCATTGCAGTTATATCATCAGAGGGAAACACAACATGAGCACAAGTCACACCATGGAAATATATTTCAAACACAGCGTTGGGTAGTACAGCCTGTTTGGTGCACCTAAAAACATTGGTGCAGTTGTTTGTGGGTGAAATTCACTCATGAACACATGGGCCTTTGCACAGGAATTATGAAATCAAATGTCTACAGTTTACCTCACAATATTCCTTTGAGGCACTACAGCACTAGTGATCAATCCTTGTTATTGTACTGTGTGTAAATATTTAGCTTTCATGGATATTGATTTTACATAGAATTTTAAATAAATCAAGTTGACATGTAATCGATTTTATATTTACTGGTATGATTACGCACGTGCCAATTGTAATAACTTTTGTATCTGTTTCTCCATTTCATATTTTAAGCCAAAAGCCCACTGGGCAAAAACAAATTTTGCATCTATTCCACACTGGTTCAATGTAATTCATTGAAATTATGTGGAAAAAACATTGACAGTGTTTGTCCAGTGGGAGCCTTGTCGTGGGCCTGGGACAGAATTGATATCTTGTTTTGTAGAAGGTGAAAACTAGGCTATTTTGATTTAAAGAATCTTAGCTGATCAAGATATATTATCAAAATATGGGAGGAATACCGTAAATATAGCCGTGAGCAGCAATGAACGGGGTTCACAGCATGACAAAGGACACAAGATCAGCTGGATAACAAAGCAAGCACTATCATGTAGGAACGATCTTTATGTGCAATCAGTGAATGCATTAGTATGTTTATCTCTCAATACCACAAGGATGATGCAAGTCAAGTTAAGTCTAGTGCTGTAGGTTGGTTATCTTTGAATGGAGCAGGTAATCATTCTTTATGCGGGAAAATCTGACCCGAGCTAAATGTGCGTAAATGGAACGTAATTCCTTTTTTATGCACCTTTCTTTACGCGTATTCTGACCTTCAACTTAAGCATGAGAATAGCATGCTATTCGTTTAGGGTGGCAATCAATGCATTGAAGGTGTGCCGGAGGTGCGTCTACAGATATGCTGTATTCTGATCTTGACTTAATTCCCTCATCCTTTCACCACATTTACACGCCATGAATAAGGTCGAGCAACCTGTCAGTTCCAAATGGAAAATCGACTTCATTTTCCCCAATTGAAATAAGACCATTCTCCATGCACTGTCATTTTCAAATTGATAGAGCTAGGTAAATGAGTAAGCTGTTTTGGATAACGGGATTATAAATTTACGTGTTTTTGATCTATTTTACCATATGATTGCTGAAACCAGTCATTTGGCAGTAAACTGAAGAATATCAACATGTGAAGTGTATAAAATACTGGCCTTATATTCAGGGATGAAATTTGGAGATGCAAGCTATATGATTCTGTATTCATGAGCAAATTACAAATTACACACCAAACCTACAGAGTTGATTTATGATTTCTATGATGTTTTAATTATTATTATTATGTAATTATAAACATGAATGTTTTTACAATTTGTATCATGTTAAATATTACCCACTATCGGTAGGTCAGTTATACCCACATACATTTATACTGAACCAAAATATAAACTCAAAAGGTAACATTTTGGTTTCATGAGCTGAAATAAAAGATCCCAGACATTTTTGAAATGCACAAACAGCTTATTTCTCTAATTTCGTGCAAAAATTCGTTTACATCCATTTTAGAGAGCATTTCTCCTTTGCCAAGATAATCCATCCACCTGACAGGTGTTGCATATCAAGAAACTGATTAAACAGCATGATCATGGTGCACCTTGTGCTGGGGACAATAAAAGGACACTAAACTCTGCAGTTTTCTCACAGAACACAAGGCCACAGATGTCTCAAGATTTGAGGGAGCGTGCAATTGGCATGCTGACTGCAGGAATGTCCACCAAGAGCTGTTGCCAGATAATTTATTGTTAATTTCTCTACCATAAGCCGCCTCCAACGTCATTTTACAGAGAAATTGGAAGTACGCCCAACAGGCCTCACAACCACAGACCACGTGTAACCAGGCCAGCCCAGAACCTCCACATCCGGCTTCTTCTGAGACCAGCCACCCAGACAGCTGATGAAACTGTGGGTTGCAAAAATGAAGAATTTCTGCACAAACTGTCAGAAACCAGCTCAGGAAAATTGATCTGCGTGCTCGTCGTCCTCACCAGGATCTTGACGTTCTGCAGTTTGGCACCGTAACCGACTTCAGTGGGCAAATGCTCATCTTCGTTGGCTACTGGCACGCTTTTTAGAAATTGTTGCTCATTTGAAAACTGAAATATCACATTTACATAAGTATTCAGACCATTTACTCAGTACTTTGTTGAAGCAGTGATTACAGCCTCGAGTCTTCTTGGGTATGACGCTACAAGCTTGGCACACCTGTATTTGGGGAGTTTCTCCCATTCCTCTCTGCAGATCCTCTCAAGCTCTGTCAGGTTGGATGGGGAGCGTTGCTGCACAACTATTTTCAGGTCTCTCCAGAGATGTTAGATCGAGTTCAAGTCCGGGCTCTTGCTGAGCCAGTCAAGGACATTCGGAAACTTGTCCCGAAGCCACGCCTGCGTTGTCTTGGCTGTGTGCTTAAGGTTTTTGTCCTGTTGGAAGGTGAACCTTCGCCCCAGTCTGAGGTCCCTAGCACTCTGGAGCATGTTTTCATCAATGATCTCTCTGTACTTTGCTCCATTCATCTTTGCCTCGATCCTGACTAGTCTCCCAGTCATGCCGCTGAAAAACATCCCCACAGCATGATTCTACCACCACCATTCTTCACCGTAGGGATGGTGCCAGGTTTCCTCCAGATGTGACGCTTGGCATTCAGGCCAAAGACTTAAATATAGGTTTCATCAGACCAGATAATCTTGTTCTGGCAAACTCCAAGCGGGCTGTCATATGCCTTTTACTGAGGAGTGGCTTCCAACTGGCCACTCTACCATAAAGAGCTGATTGGTGGAGTGCTGCAGAGATGGTAGTTCTTTTGGAAGGTTCTCCCATCTCCACAGAGGAACTCTAAAGCTCTGTCAGAGTGACCAATGGGTTCTTAGTCACCTCCCTGGCCAAGGCCTTTCTCCCCAAATTGCTCAGTTTGGCCAGGCAGCCAGCTCTAGGAAGAGTCTTGGTGGTTCCAAACTTTTTCCATTTAAGAATGATGGAGGCCACTATGTTCTTGAGGACCTTCAATGCTGCAGAATTTTTTTTGGTACTCTTCCCCAGACCTGAGCCTCGACACAATCCTGTCTCGGAGCTTTACGGACAATTCCTTCGACCTCATAGCTTGGTTTTTGCTCTGACATGCACTGTCAACTGTGGGACCTTATATAGACAGATATGTGCCTTTCCAAATCATGTCCAATCAATTGAATTTACCACAGGTGGACTCCAATCAAGTTGTAGAAACATCTCAAGGATGATCAATGGAAACAGGATTCACCTGAGCTCAATTTTGAGTCTCAGAGCGAACGGTCTGAATACTTACAGTACGAGCCAAAAGTATTTGGACACACCTACACATTCAAGGGTTTGTTTACAACATTAAATCATGTAGTAACCAAAAAAGTGTTAAACAAATCAAACTAAATATGAGAATCTTAAAAGCAGCTACCCTTTGCCTTGATGACAGCTTTGCACACTCTTGGCATTCTGTCAACCAGCTTCATGAGGTAGTCACCTGGAATGCATTTCAATTAAACAGGTGTGCCTTTTTAAAAGTTAATTTTGGGAATTTCTTTCCTTCTTAATGTGTTTGAGACAGTCAGTTGTGTCTTGACAAGGTAGGCGTGCTATACAGATGCTAAGCTATAGGACTGTTTTGCTAGCACAGACTGGAATATGTTCTGGGATTCTTTCGATGGCATTGAGGTCACATCAGTCATTGGCTTCATCAATAAGTGGACCAATGATGTCGTCCCCATAGCGACCGTACATATATTCCCCAACTAGAAGCCATGGATTACAGGCAACATCCGCACTGAATACACTGCCCTTTCCCAACTGGACAAAAGGAACACCTAGGCTATGAAACACTGTCACCACTGATAAATCTATGATAATCGAGAATTTCAAGAACAATTTTTCTACGGCTGGCCATGCTTTCGACCTGGCTACCCCTACCCCGGTCAACAGCTCTGCACCCCCTCACAGCTACTTGCCCAAGCCTCCCCCATTTCTCCTTCACCAAAATTCAGATAGCTGATGTTCTGAAAGACACTATCTTTTTAAAATTATCCGCCGCAATTGTTGCAACCCCTATTACTAGCCTGGTCAACCTCTCGTATCGCCTGAGATCCCTAAAGATTGGAAAGTTGCCCCAGTCAGACACTCTCGACCCAAACTGTTACAGACCTATATCTATCCTACCCTGCCTTTCTAAAGTCTTCGAAAGCCAAGTTAACAAACAGATCACTAACTCTTTCAAATCCCACCGTACCTTCTCCGCAAGGTCCTAAACAATATCCTAACTACCATTGATAAAAGACAATACTGTGCAGCTGTCTTCATCGACCTGGCCAAGGCTTTCGACTCTGTGAATCACCGCATTCTTATCGGCAGACTCAACAGGCTTGGTTTCTCAAATGACTGCCTCGCCTGGTTCACCAACTACTTCTCAGATTTCAGTGTGTCAAATCAGAGGGCCTGTTGTCCGGACCTCTGGCAGTCTCTATGGGGGTGCAACAGGGTTCAATTCTCGGGCCAACTCTTTTCTCTGTATATATCAATGATGTTGCTCTTGCTGCTGGTGATTCTCTGATCCACCTCTACGCAGACGACACCATTCTGTATACATCTGGCCCTTCTATGGACACTTCTTCAGGATAGGGTCTATTTTTCTCCATTTGAGCCGGACTGACGTGCCCAAAGTAAACTGCCTGTTGCTCAGGCCCTGAAGCCAGGATATGCATATAATTGGTACCATTGGAAAGAAAACACTCCTAAGTTTGTAGAAATGTTAAAATAATGTAGGAGATTGTAACACAATAGATATGTTAGGACAAAATCCAAAGAAAAACCAACCGAAATGTATTTTTTTTGAGAGCCCATGCTCTTCCAATGGAACATATAGATAAATAATTTAATCTCGCTCCCAGTATGCAATTCTTTGGCTTTCACTGGATGTCTGTAGTCATTGTTCAAGGTTTCAGGCTTGTTACTTCCCAAACGAGGAAGAATAATGAGTTTTGATACAGGGACACAGAATTGGAAATCAGCATATGTGTGCGCAATGAGGAGGACACGCACCTGCTAATATCGTTTTCCAATTGAACATACTTCTTTCCATATGAAATATTATAGTTGAATTACATTTTAAGGCATCTGTGGATTAAATAGAAATGGATTTTGACTTGTTTTAACAAAGTTTAGCGGTAGCTTTTTGGATTCCTTTCTCTGCATGTTGAACAAGTGGATTACTAAAATTTATGGCGCCAACTAAACAGACTTTTTGGGATATAAAGAAGGATTTTATCTAATGAAACGACACTACATCTTGTAGCTGGGACCCTTTGGATGACAAATCAGAGGAAGATTTTCAAAAAGTAAGTGAATATTTAATCGCTATTTGTGAATTTATGAAACCTGTGAGTGAAAATATTTTGATGTAGGGTGCCGTCCTCAAACAATCGCATGGCATGCTTTCGCTCTAAAGCCTATTGGAAATCGGACAGTGCAGTTAGATTAACAAGAAGTTAAGCTTTTAACCGATATAAGACACTTGTATGTAAATAAATGTTTAATATCCATCATTGTTACGATTATTTATTTGAATTGCGCGCCCTCCAGTTTCACCGGAAGTTGTCCCGCTAGCAGGACACCTAAAAGGGTACCAAAACCCTAGTATAGTCGAGGTACGGATCTGGAGAAGGGTACCAAAACATTTCTGCAGCATTGAAAGTCCCTAAGAACACAGTGGCCTCCATCATTCTTAAATGGAAGAAGTTTGGAACTACCAAGACTCTTCCTAGAGTTGAGCAAAGAGCGGAAAAGGGCCTTGGTCAGGGAGATGACCAAGAACTCACTGGTTACTCTGACAGAGCTCCAGAGTTCTTCTGTGGAGATGGGAGAAACTTCCAGAAGGACAACCATCTCCGCAGCACTCCAGCAATCAGGCCTTTATGGTAGAGTGGCCAGATGGAAGCCACTCCTCAGTAAAAGGCACATGACAGCCCCCTTGGAGTTTGCCAAAAGGCACCTAAAGGACTCTCAGACCATGAGAAACAAGATTCTCTGGTGTGATGGAACCAAGATTGAACTCTCTGGCCTGAATGCCAAGCGTCACATCTGGAGGAAACCTGGCACCATCCCTATGGTGAAGCATGGTGGAGGCAGCATCATGCTGTGGGGATGTTTTTGAGCGGCAGGGACTGCGAGACTAGTCAGGATTGAGGGAAATGTGAACGGAGCAAAGTGAGATCCATGATGAAAACCTGCTCCAGAGCGCTAAGTGCCTTGGAAGGTGAACCTTCGCCCCAGTCTAACAGGACAATGACCCTAAGGACAAGTTTCTGAATGTCCTTGAGTGGCCCAGCCAGAGCTCGGACTTGAACCCTATCGAACATCTTTGGAGAGACCTGAAAATAGCTGTGCAGCGACACTCCCCATCCAACCTGACGGAGTTTGAGAGGATCAGCAGAGAAGAATGGGAGAAACTCCCCAAATACAGGTGTTGCCACAAGGTCATACCCAAGAAGACTTGAGGCTGTAACTGCTGCCAAGTGCTTCAACAAAGTACTGAGTTAAGGGTCTGAATATTTATGTAAATGTGATTTTTTTCTCCAGTTTATATTTTATTTTAATACATTTTCAAAAATGTCTAAAAACATGTTTTTGCTTTGTGTGAATGTGATTTTTCCATCTTTATTTTAATAAATGTGCAAAAATGTCTAAACCTGTATTGTGTGTAGACCCACATTGTTTTGTATGTAGATTGCGGGGGGGGGGGGGGGGGGGATATTGAATCCATTTTAGAATAAGGCTGTAATGTAATAAAATGTGGAACAAGTCAAGGGGTCTGAATACTTTCCGAATGCACTGTGCATACACAGTTAAGTCTCTAAGTCAAACGGGAGACGGATATGAGCAATGAAGTGAGACCGCGTATAAATAACAGCAACCCCTTATTGGCCAATCTGTGCCATTATTTTTGACCAAGTTACTCATGGTCTCTAGTCTGTGTGCCAAATTTGAAAAGTTGCCAATCCATGCTTGAATTATTTATTAAGTCAAGGAAAAATTATTCATAGAATAAAAATAGATTTCACAGCTTTGCTGTGAACCCCTAATAAGTAATTAGTAGGTCTGCATAATCTATGTTATGATTGATTGCCCATTACTTTGAGCCAAGGGCAAAATTTCCTCCTGAGGAGGAGCTGGCCAATCAGCGGTCCACTTGCATGAACGTTTTAAAGACTGGTATACTCCCACACCACTGCAACATTGAAAAGCTTATTTAAAAAAAAAAAAAAAACATACTTAATTCCAGGAAAACTATTTCAATCATATTGTTAATTATAGGCCATAAATCTGGAAACACTGGACAGTTACTTTAAACACAGTTGACCAACAGCAGGGGATTAAATAATATCACAAGAAATTGTGTAACAGCAGGTGACAGTGGACACACTACGGCATTAGCTACATTGTCATTAATTGCAAAACTCGAATGACATGGTTGAACTGAGGATACACCAGGACTCAAAACAAAAAGTCATGCGGATCACGGAAAAGCCACAACTTTGTTTTAAAAGCCGTCAGTTGTGATATTCAACAGAATACGCATTTTGCAAGCCTTGCGACTCGCGATGCCCGGGTGTTTGAGCTAATGCGCAGAAGCATCACAACGTGTTTTGAGGAAAAAGGTCACGAACTCTGACCCTGCCTGAAGCAGGAGCAAAAGACAGAAAAATAACATTAATTTATTACCTATACAATAGCGTACAACAAGCAGAGCAGGTAAGACAACTGGATTGTGCGCGAAAGCTGCCATGAAAAAACACGTCATGCATCACACAATGAAGAATACATTTGCCAAGCCAGCAGCCCGAGGGGAAGCTGCCATTAGCTAACGTAGCTAGTTCGTAGACTTTGCTAATGATTCCGGACCAAGAGTGCACCAAAACCGGCAAGTAATGAGATATCAAAACCATACGGATACTCGGTGTTATTTGGCACTAAACGACAGAGTGTAGTTAGCTAACTCAAACAAATTGATATTCGTGTGCCAGTTATTAGATAAAACGTGTATGCTAGCAAGCGGGCTAGATGTGAATCCTGTACGAGAATGCTAACTAAAAATACCTAGCGCGAAGAAATTGGTTCGATTTCCGGAGCTGATGTTTGAATATGAACACCTAGCTAAATGTTCGTTTGTATTGGACCAACAACAATTTGAAACGGTTCCAAATTGATTTTCAATTGCTAGCTAACGTTACATTTGTGCGTTCTTATTGCTTGTTGTCAACCGCGAAGTCCCGCCACTCGCTGGCTGCATTTGTGTATGGGCCTTGAACCCTAGCGTGCTTTAACCCTTCAATGATGACCTTTCACCTACAGGAAAAGAAATACCTTTATCTTCCGTATCGATTTGAAATAGTTAGCTACTAGACCTGAGCGTGTTTATGTTGTACTTACAACCATCGATATTAACGTATGGCTAGTTAACTAACTAGATTTTGTGTGATATTTCTCAGCTTGGTGAAGACGGCCATAATTGCAGATAACAAGCATGCTAGGCCGTGCAATTCTACCACGGTGTGCCCCATAGTTAGCTAGTCAGCTAGCATGCACATTCCGAGTTGATCAACCCCTAACGTCGTTACTCTCACGAAGTTAAGTCAAAACAAAATGAGTCTGTACTACATTGACTAACCCTCCTGTTTTCTCACATTAGTAGTAATTAACGACCTAGCTAGCTTCCTGCATAGGACCTGGGCAGGCATTTCAAAAACATGTTGCTTGCTAGCTAGTAAAACTGACCCATATTCAGTAACATGTAACATTTGTTATTGTTGTTGGCAGGGCAAAAACGATTTGGTGATTTCTGTTATGATTACAATAAATAAATCACAGCACGTTTTTGGACTCGTTTTACCGGATTAAGTAGAATGCCACTGGAAATGAATGTTGAAAGTTCAATGTATATGTCAAAAATTTCAGTTGACAAGACATTTTGATAAATATCCTAATGTCAAAACGCAGTTTGTGTCCAAATCTATGACCAATATGCAGAAACAGATGTCATGTTTAGGTTTCAGAATATCAATCTACACATGTGCCACAATAGTAACAATATCACTTGTATTTGTTTTATTTAAAATGAGCACCTTATAAACTGCACACACACACACACCGAAAACCCAGTTTTGACAAGTGGCAATAAATCACTCATAGATATGTGCTCAAAAAAAACATACGGAAACTGGAGATATTCTTTTTACATCAACTGGTTAGAGGACAACCTTCAGAACAGTCATCTACATTTTGTAATTTCGTTTTTTTTTTTTTTTTTCAAGTGGGTCTCCAACGTGGTAGGCTAAGTATAACGCAACACTTCTTTTGTTAATCCATCGATATGAGGTTGAAATCAATAGGACAGGGGGCAAACGTTTGGGGTGTAGCACTGTTTCAACTAACACTATTCGAAGGCCACACGGAAACTTAGAATAACATCTACATGGTTGTTTAGAGGAGACCTTTAGGAGGCTTATCTATACTGAACAAAAATTTTACTGCAACAATTTCAAAGATTTTACTGAGTTACAGTTAATGTAAGGAAATCAAGTCAATTGATATTAATTCATTAGGCCCTAATCTATGGATTTCACATGACTGGGAATACAGATATGCATCTGTTGGTCAGAGATACCTTTAAAAAATAGGTAGGGGTGTGGATCAGAAAATCAGTCCGTATCTGTCTGACCACCATTTGCCTCATGCAGCGTGACCCATCTTCTTCCCTTAGAGTTGATCAGACGGTTGATTGTGGCCTGTGGAATGTGGTCCCACACCTCTTCCATGGCTGTACGAAGTTGCTGGATATTGGCGGGAACTGGAACACACTGGTGTACACGTCTATCCAGAGCATCCCAAACAGGCTCAATGGTATGCAGGCCATGGAAGAACTGGGACATTTTCAGCTTCTAGGAATTGTGTACAGATCCTTGCGACATTATCATACTGAAACATGAGGTGATGGAGGCGGATTAATTGCACAAAAATGGGCCTCAGGATCTCGTCACAGTATCTCTGTTCATTCAAATTGTCATCCATAAAATGCAATTGTGTTTGTTGTCTGTAGCTTATGCCTGCCCATACCATAACCCCACCAAGGGGCACTCTGTTCACAATGTTGGCATCAGTAAACTGCTCTCCCACACAATGCCATACACATGGTCTGCGGTTGTGAGGCCGGTTGGACATACTGCCAAATTCTCTAAAACGATGTTGGAGGCAACTTATGGTAAAGGAATGAATATTAAATTCTCTGACAACAGCTCTTGGCATGCCACTTGCACGCTCCCTCAAAACTTGAGACATCTGTGGCGCGGCATTGTGTTGTGACAAAACAACACATTTTAGAGTGGCCTTTTATTGTCCCCAGCACAAGGTGCACCTAATCAGCTTCTCGAAATGCTACACCTGTCAGGTGGATGGATTATCTTGGCAAATGAGAAATGCTCACTAAAAGTGACAAACAAATTTGTGCACAACATTTGAGAGAAATAAGCTTTTTGTGCATATGGAACATTTCCATACAGAAAAATAACCCCAAACTCAGCTCTGTTTTACTCCCGTCACGGTGGAAAACCTTCAGGTCGCTCTTGGTACGCACTCCGATAGCATATTTCGCATTAGTTCACTGGGCTTTAACCCAGTGCACCAAAGTTGGCAACCAACTTTAAGATGCATTACTGCCACCAACTGGACTGGAGTGTGTGGATCTTGTTCATCTTTCAATCACCAACATGATGCTTGTAAAAACCAATGAGTCGATGGGAGAGGCAGGACTTGCAGCACATCAAGCGTTTAAAATAGAACCAAGTTCTATTTTAGAGACTGGCTACTCAGGTGACTGTTGACGTGTGTGTAGGGATGTTAGTGACCCTATTACCGCCACACATCATGACTGCAGTCAAATTCCACATGCTCAAGCTTTGATGCTCATTAGCAGCCTACCAAACTTGCTAACTGCCTGGTACTCAGCACTCTATTGTCCCGCTAATCACTCTGACAGCAATGCAAATGTGATCTAAAATCAAATCAAACACTTCATGAGAGCCCATGAGCTCATGTTGTGCAACATTTCTATAGGCTATGCAATAGCATGAGAAAATAAAGTTTTGATGGCCTCTATTAAAAAGAGGATCCCATCTTTCTATAGGCTAGGCCTACTATATTTATTTCTCAACTTTCCTAATATTAAGCACATTCCTTTGCTTTACAACAGGTACAACTGACTAGTTATCCCCTTCCCTTTCCGCTGTTCCGAGACAATTAATTTCACACATATAGTATATGTAAAGACAAGCTCTGATGCTCATTGGATCTGGCAGGGCTTAAAAACTATTACGGACTACAAAGGGAAACCCAGACGCAAGCTGCCCAGTGACGCGAGCCTACCAGATGAGCTAAATGCCTTTTATGCTCGCTTCGAGGCAAGCAACACTGAAGCATGCATGAGAGCACCAGCTGTTCTGGATGACTGTGTGATAACGCTCTCGGTAGCTGATGTGAACGAAACCTTTAAACAGGTCAACATTCACAAAGCCCTGGGCCAGACGGATTACCAGGACGTGTACTCAAAGCATGCGCGGACCAACTGGCAAGTGTCTTCACTGACATTTTCAACCTCTCCCTGACCAAGTCTGTAATACCTACATGTTTCAAGCAGATCACCATAGTCCCTGTGCCCAAGGAAGCAAAGGTCACCTGTCTAAATGATTACTGCCCCGTTGGTAGCCATGAAGTGCTTTGAAAGGCTGGTCATGGCTCACATCAACAGCATCCTCCTGGACACCCTAGACCCACTCCAATTCGCATACCGCCCCAACAGATCCACAGATGACACAATCTTAATCGCACTCCACACTGCCCTTTCTCACCTGGACAAAAGGAACACCTATGTGAGAATGCTGTTCATTGACTACAGCTCAGCATTCAACACCATAGTGCCCACGAAGCTCATCACTAAGCTAAGAACTCTGGGACTAAACACCTCCCTCTGCAACTGGATCCTGGACTTCCTGACTGGCTTCCCCCAGGTGGTAAGAGTAGGCAACAACATGTCTGCCACACTGATCCTTTACACTGGGGCCCCTCAGGGGTGTGTACTTAGTCCCCTCCTGTATTCTCTGTTCACCCACGACTGTGTGGCCAAACACGACTCCAACACCATCAAGTTTGCTGATGACACAATAGTGGTAGGCCTGATCACCGACAACGATGAGACGACCTATAGGGAGGAGGTCAGAGAACTGGCAGTGTGGTGCCAGGACAACAACCTCTTCCTCAGTGTGATCAAGACAAAGGAGCTGATCGTAGACTACAGGAAAAGGCGGGCCGAACAGGCCCCCAAAATCCACTAATTAAGACGGGACTGTAGTGGAGCGGGTCGAGAGTTTAAAGGTCCAAACATCACAAAATACTCGTGAAGAGGGCACGACAAAACCTTTTCCCCCTCAGGAGACTGAAAAGATTTGGCATGGGTCCCCAGATCCTCAAAAGGTTCTACAGCTGCACCATCCTGACCAGTTGCATCATCGCCTGGTATGGCAACTGCTCGGCATCTGACCATAAGGCGCTACAGAGAGTAGTGCGAACGGCCCAGTACATTACTGGGGCCAACCTCCCTGCCATCTAGGACCTATACAATAGGCGGTGTCAAAAGAAAACCCATAAAATTGTCAGAGAGTCCAGTCACCCAAGTTATAGACTGTTTTCTCTGCTACCGCACAGCAAGCAGTACCGGAGCGCCAGGTCTATGACCACAAGGCTCCTCAACAGCTTCTACCCCCGAGCCAGAAGACTGCTGAACAATAAATAAAATCACCACCGGACAATTTACATTGAGTACCCCTGCACACTGACTCGGTACCGGTGCCCCCTGTATATATCCACGTTATTGTTATAACTTTTTTTTTTGTCTGCTTGGTAAATATTTTTCTTGAATATTAAATAAATACTCTTCTTGAACTGCACTGTTGGTTAAGGGCTTGTAAAGTAAGCATTTTTCACAGTGAAGTCTACAGTTGTTGTATTCGGCGCATGTGACAAATAAAAAAGTTTGTTTTGAAGTTAAGAATAGTCTGATGGGTGACAATATTAGCCTATCAGTTGTGAATGATGTCCAGCGTGTGCAGTAAGGCAAGAAACAGCCTTTTTATTTGATTTATTTTATTTTTTATTTTACAACTTTTCCAAATCATAGTGGCACACCTCATGTAGCCTAGCCCATAGACCTATATGCTGATAAGGTTTGTATCACAACTAAAGTGGCCAAATAACTTCTTAAAAATAAGCACATTTTAATTTGCTTTACAACCGGTGTAGAGCATAACTGGCATGCAATTTGGGGAAGATAATTTTTACCACATTCACCTTTATAGTAAAGCGTTAGATGCATAATCGCATTTGCGGTCACTTTTAAGAAAAGTGTTTTCCCGCTAATTGATTGCATCTTGGAACGCTTGGAGCCTACTGCCGGGTGCGCATTGAAATGGCCCAGTAGTTTATCAACATTAAGCTAAACGTTCTGATCTGTTTATTAGCCTCATTGCTTTAAAAGTTGTTTTGATGCGAGTGGTTGTATTAATTTGGGATCTATCGCATCCCACAACTGTCCCAGAGTATGTTTTGGAGTATTTATTTCTCGCATAGAAAGACAAGTTGACCAATAGAATAGGTCCATTTTTGTACTATGGGGGACAGTATATATTTTTTAATTTGACCTTTATTTAATTAGGCAAGTCAGTTTAGAACAAATTCTTATTTTCAATGACGGCCTAGGAACAGTGGGTTAACTGCCTTGTTCAGGGGCAGAATGACAGATTTTTACCTTTGTCAGCTCAGGGATTCGATCTCACAACCTTTCGGTTACAAGTCCAACGCTCTAACCACTAGGCTACCTGCCTCCCCATAGGCTAGTGCTTTTGCTGTTCGTTAGGCCTACTCATCTTGTTGGCTGACAAAGTAAATGTGAACAGTTCTAATATCTTCAATATGCACCTGGGAATTCGATAAGAAGGATGCACGCAGTTGCGTCCCTGATGTGTCTGTCTTCACTTGTAGCCTACTTCGGAGCTGAGATGCCTGTGAGACGGACCCGATCACGTGACAGGCAATGGCTAATCAAAATTGAGATATCTGAGAGGGGCTGAATATAATAATTATAATTCCCTTTGCCCGGCTGCCAATCACCGTGCTCCGAAGCACAAGGGCACACTGGCCACTTTCGCTGCAAAAGGCATTAAAAAATATTTTTTTAGGGGACGTTACGGCCACACAAAGGGGATTTGTATCTACTGTAGCCCCCAGCCATATGTCATAGCCAGATCAGGGCCTAACATAAGCGCAACTCACAGTATGCTATTCTGTTCTTCTGAAATAGACTGCATTTTCTTCATAGCGTGTTTCTTCAGACCTGTCTAAAATAAATAATACATTTATTGTGACGGTGTATGCTATATTACATGTATTTATTAGACTTTTTCAAATTTAGATGTTCCAAAGGTCTGCATCGGTGGCTTGTAGCTTTTGTGTGGAAGCCAAGAGCTGCTAAACATGTTTGTTAATTAAAGGTGAATTACCGTGAGACCAGCAGTTACTATTAGCGTGACAATCACAGGCTGACAATTTCATGACCGTCACAGTCCTACGCGCGTGAGCAGTTTGGATGAAATGATTTAAAAACATTTATTTTGCAACATTTGTGTACGCTAGGTGGCCGGTTTGGTCAGCGTGTAAGTCCTGCGCACCCCAGCATTTGACAAAATCAACGGTACAACACCAAAGATCTAGATATATTTTTTAAAGCAATCGATCTTACGTTATCGTGATGACTTAACTTTTATTTTAACATCACCAATCTGAAGTAAAAAAGGATGTCATTCCACAAAATGTTATGGGGTGAAAATGCAAGTTTGTGTAAGGTAGTAACACAAACTGTCCACATTAGGGAAATTAGCGCAATCCAAAATACGTTTTTATATGGCAAAATAATTCAACATGTCAATTAAGATGATAGTATATGTTTCCTAATCACAAACCATTGCAACAATGACATGTATTTCTCACTAATTGAACCATTTTGAGAGTTTTAAAATGCTCTCAAACAACATTTTACCGGGCGCTCTAAACTAGAGCCATAGTCTGTGTAGCAGCCTGAACATTTGACGTCCATAATTATGATATGTAAGAATGTAGGCCTATGTTTGTCCTCTCATTGTATAGACGCGTTACTGGCCCATCCTTATGGCCTAGTACTAACTATATGGTGTCTATTTTAGAAAAAAAGTTTTTGCTATGATATTAATAAGCCCATTTGCTACACATCTCACTCTCTGAGAACTTGTTCTGATGCAAATATGTTTATCATCGATTTTCAATGCATACCCAGTAACTGTGAAAGATTCCTTCCTTCCTACACAGTTTGATGTGCCTCCTGGGGCTTTGATGTGAGCGGCAGCAGAAGGTAACAGAATTGGCGTCATGGACGGACAGACTCAGAGGATTCAGCTGGTGTCAGCTGATGGTGGCATGATGGGACACCGTATCCAGGTAATGTCACGGACAGGTCATTTCCTGCCCTGAGACATGGCTGTGACCTCCACGTCTCAGGTTATCCCTTACCCCCAAACTATTGGTCAAGGCTATTATTAGTCAACATCCGCATGACTAGTACCTTCATATGACTTCAAGGTTAGACAATAGCAGAACGTACAGCATCAGGGTTAGATTCCAGTGGAAAGGTATGGGACAGGACACTATTAACAATACTGTTCGTCGGCATTTGATCACACCAAATAGAGCATATTGGCTTCAGACAGTATACTAACTGAACATAATTTGGCTGAAGTATTTCTGTTATTCTCATATAAGTTGACTTGATTATTCTCCTCTCCTTTCCTTCCAGATTGTGACAGACCAGTCCACGGGCCAGAAGATCCAGATCGTCACTGCATTGGAGCAGGGTTCTGGTGGGAAGCAGCAGTTTATCCTGGCTAACGCAGACTACTCCACAGCAGGCAAGGTAATCCTAGCCAAACAAGAAGCCTCGTCCCCGGGCAAGGTGATCCTGGCGGCCCCAGATGGTTCAGGGGTCAACCAGCTGCTGTTTGTCTCCCCTGACCTGGCTGGCCAGCAGATCCAGGTAGAGGCCTCGGCCTGCACCACCAATATTCTAGCCTCTTACTACCTTCTATTCAGAATATTGCTATCCACAAAATTCTGGTTCCCCTAGCACAGATTAAAGCTACGAGTTTTTCAGCAAAACAGCCGCCTGCCATTTGTTTTGGTATACAGCTGAGGAATGGGGTTAGGGAAATGTAACCCCTCTCAAATTCATATGAGACGGCGCTCTATATGCAAGAATTGACATTCCGTTTAGTCCAGCACTATGCTTAATCTGTGAGGGAAACAGGCCCCTAGAAGTGTCTTTGACATCTGATATGAATGCCTCTTTTGCTTTTTGTGTGCGTTGTATTTCCAGTTTGTGACGGAAGGGTCAGACCAGGCCCTTTCCAAGCCTGTGGTGGAGTACTGTGTGGTGTGTGGAGACAAGGCCTCAGGTAGGAATGACATGCACTTGAACTGGTCTGACCCTTCTTGAACCCTCTCCTCATTGTGTGACTGACCCTGTCCGTCCCTTCCCCTCGCCCAGGTCGTCACTACGGGGCTGTGAGCTGTGAGGGCTGTAAGGGTTTCTTCAAGCGAAGCATCAGGAAGAACCTGGTTTATACATGCAGGGGGTCTGGCGAGTGTGTCATCAACAAGCACCACAGGAACCGCTGCCAGTACTGCAGACTTCAGCGTTGCATGGTTCTGGGCATGAAACAGGACTGTGAGTATCTGCCCCAATCACTTACTGACGTTCACATAGGTATATAATGTCAAACACACATGCTTCTCTAACATGTCATTTAAGAAATGGTGTCAGTTTGTCAACGTCTGCAATGTTCCACAATGCCCTGTGTTGCTTACTAGTCAGTATGTTTGAGGGGATCAGTTTGAGCAAAGTGGAGGTATTGATCACACAGGCACTCTAAGAACCCAAATCATCTGATTTAATTTATATATTCCAATATTTATTTTTGACTGTCAACATAGTAGCACACAGATGCAATGCTAAATTCCTGTCACTTTTACATTTTGGGATGGTTGTCATGATAAAGGCATGTCATGTGCAAAAAATACACTTCCGAGCAGTTCTTTTTCGATCTGAGCGTTCAGGCAGAAGTCGCACATGGAGGTTTTGTATCAGGATTCCGGTCTACTAAAGCCTTGTTCACATTGGCAGTTTGAAGTGACTCTAAACATTTATTTTCCATATCTGATTAAAATCTGTTATTTTTCTTGCGGACAAAAAGCACATGGAATTAGATATTTCAAGCCACATTTGTAGGTGGTTTGAAATCGGATACAAATCAGACTCCTGGCCACGCGACTTGTCTGAACAGTCAAATCTGAGTTATTTATATGCTGTTGACAGTTTTGACAAAAGCATGTGGTAGTTAACTAGGGTGTTGTTTACAAACAAATGAGTGAATGTGTTAGAAAGCTAAACAGCTAGGGCCTACCTAGCTAGCTAGTTGACTGCTGTGGCTAACCAAAAAGGACCTCGTTTTGAAAGTTGGATCATCTTATCCTTTGAAACTTTAAAAGCATTCGTACACTATGATTTTTAACATTCAAGGCAACTGGGAAATGTCCATGGTTGGCATTGTTGTCACCTTAGCTTGATACGTAACTTCCGAGTGATCGGAAGCACGAGCACCACCACCAATCAGCCTACACCACTGCGCACACATCCGTTGTTGCTATGACAACTGGCGTAGACATGTCAGCAAATGACTGCTGTCTGAACATACCCAAATCCTATTTGGTCACTTGTAACTTGCTGTTTGGACAGTCAGTATTCAAAAATTGATTTGAAAAACAAAACGTATTTGAGCATTATGGCCTGCAGTGTGAACAAAGCTTTAGACTATTTTTACACAGGCAGCCCAATTTTTGAGCAAAAGATCAGAATTGAGCTGCCTGTGTAAACACAGCCATATGGAGGTGGTATGAATCGTAAATCAAAAGATCAGATTCCATGTGTTTTTTTGTTGTTGTTTGCTGTTTACATATTAGGAAAATATCAGATATGCAAATGAATTGGCGAAATATCTTAATTTAGCTGCCTGTGTATACAGCCATAATGAGTAGTTATTTGGGATGGAAGGTGATTTGTAAATCACTGGTTCTGTGTAGTCCGACTGCAATGCAGTCGATCACAAAATGCACATAAGCATGGCGGATTAAAGTTAACTGTTCTCTTCCTCTCTCTTAGCCGTTCAGTGTGAGAGGAAGCCGGTGGATGTATCCAGAGAGAAGTCTATCAACTGTGCTGCGTCTACGGAGAAGATCTACATCAGGAAGAACCTGTGTAGTCCTCTGGCTGCCACGCCCACCTTCGTCACCGACAAGGAAACCGCCAGGTACTACAAGGAGACAGCCAGGTACTGCAGCTGGCTTAAGGGCCCCATCACATTGAGCAACACAGCATACAATTATAAAACCAACTCTATGTATTTCATTGGGGAAGTTGGTTTGGAGTGGTGGAATATAAGGCGCATGAGGTCACACCAAACACCTGCAAACACAGCCTCAAAAGGCACAGGGTACATACTCCACTGTAATCTCTGTGCGGGATGCGTTACCAGTGTGTGAGCCCTAATTAATTAATTGATGTTACTGATTGGCTGGAGTGGACACACCTGTGTTCCCATGTAGAAATCAGTCCATAGAGTCCACTCAGAGAGAAAGAGGCGAAGTCAGAGGGATAACTGGTCCCAAAATCTGTCTTCTCCAGCAGGTGGCTTTTTAATTTTTTCCATTTACCGAGCAAGGAGTTTTTGTATGAAGGTTAGTAAGAGGGTTGAATTTGGTTAACAAAAAATATAATTGTGTGGCTTATTTGATCAAATAGAAGTTCCGTAATGCTTAGGTTGCACTGATATAAGTAGGACACGTGGCAACTTCGGGGGAAAAAACCCACTTTATATCGGAGTTGTTCCTGTTCACGCGTATCTGCCCAACCTCCATTTTTTTAAAAACATTTATTTTTGTTGTTAGTGGCCACTTGAGTATCTGACACCTTGCCCAACCGTCTGCGCGCGTGTGCTATTGTGCATAAATTTATTTTGCCCCCCCACACCAAACGCGATCACGACGCGCAGGTTAAAATATCAAAACAAACTCTGAACCAATGACATTAATTTGGGGACAGGTCGAAAAGCATTAAACATGTATGGTAATTTCGCTAGTTAGCTTGCTCTTGCTAGCTAACGTTAATTTGTCCTATTTAGCTAGCTTGCTGTTGCTAGCTAATTTGTCCTGTGATATAAACATTGAGTTGTTATTTTACCTGAAATGCACAAGGATCTCTACTCCGACAATTAATCCACACATAAAACGGCCAACCGAATCGTTTCTAGTCATCTCTCCTCCTTCAAGGCCTTTTCATCGTTTAAATTATATGGTAATCGCATCTAAGCTTTCATTGTATTACCATGACTACCGGCAAAACAGTTCGTCTTTCTATCACCCACGTGGGAATAACCAATGAGGAGATGGCACGTGGGTACCTGCTTCTATAAACCAATGAGGAGATGGCATGTGGGTACCTGCTTCTATAAACCAATGAGGAGATGGCACGTGGGTACCTGCTTCTATAAACCAATGAGGAGATGGGAGAGGCAGGACTTGCAGCGCGATCTGCGTCAGAAATAGGAACGACATCTATTTTAGCCCTTGGTGTCGCAGACGCTCGTTGGCGCGCGCAAGCAGTGTGGGTGCAATAATTGAATAACATGGATTTCTAAATTTATTTTGCGACGCTCGCGCACGTGACGTGTCCGGTCTGGTCAGCATGTGAGAAGACTAACCACTGCTTCAGCAGTCTCAATCGTTCATAATTGGTCCTCCAATTAATCTGCACTGATTGGAAAATACTTCACAGGTGAAAACAATATTGTGGAAGCTCAACATTGGCTGAGTTTAGACAGGCAGCCCAGTTCTGATATTTTTTTCACTAATTGGCCTTTTGACTAATCAGATCAGCTCAGAAAAAGATCCGATGTGAACAGATCTGATGTGATTGGTCAAAAGACTTGGGGTGCCTGTCTAAACGCATCCAAAATAGGCTAGCTTTCAACCTTTTTTCCAGATTAGTGTAAATGAAGAGGATGGTTAGGGTAAACGGAATGACTGTATAGCCATTTGGCCGCATTTATACAGGCAGCCCAATTCTGATCTTTTTCCACTAACTGGTCTTTTGACCGATCAGCTCTTTTGCCATTAATTGGGCAAAATATCAGAATTAGGCTGCCTGTGTAAACGCAAACCTTCGAGATCTCTGTGGGATTAGATGGTAGAATTGAAGTGTTGTTTGTGTTTGCAGATCAACTAGTTTGCTGGAGTCGAGCATGCTCCTCAACATCCAGCAGCCATTCCCCAAGCTGGAGAACACCATCCTGCTCCCGACATCCCCTGAATCGGTTAGTAACTGCAGCACACGTGGGGGGCACAATATACAAATTAATTTCATAGTTAGCTCGCGTCCACCCGTGGGCTAAACTCATCTTTTTGAGTGTTTATATATATTTTTTTAAGTACACATACAAAGCATACATACCATAGAGCTAAAAAGTTAAATGTAGTATGTATAAAAAAAAAACTATAAAACAAAAAACAAAAAAAACATTGCCTTCAGAAATGATTCATACCCCTTGACTTATTCCACATTCAGTTACAGCTTAAATTCTAAATGGGTAAAATAGATTTGAGATTTATTTTTCACTAAACTGTTTAAAAACATGTTTTCACTTTGTTATTATGGGGTATTGTGTGTAGGGGAAAAAATCTATGTAATCCATTTTGAGTTCAGGCTGTAACACAACAAAATGTGGAATAAGTCAAGGGGTATGAAGACCTTCTGGAGGCACACTATAAGTGAAGACCATCTCTTCCAGGGCAATAGGAGACACCGTATTTATATTTATACTCAGCCGAGGGCTGGAAGAATCAAACCAATTTAGGATTGGACAAAATGCTGGTGCATAGAAATACTATTTTAAAGTTCGGTGTGGGTAGTCTTCCTACGTCTTTCCCTCTTTGTAATTGTTCATTTTATCCGGGAAACTGCAGTTTTATTGAAACCGCACTGGATTTGTTCCCGATAGCCAGAAAGGAAACCAAGCATTGAACTACAGCAATTCAGCCTTGGCAATATATTCATTTTGACAATAGATATTCTGCTGGTTAATGCAACTGGGATGTTAGTCTGTGATGAGGTCTGATTGAATCTATTTGAGCATCCTGTTAAAGTTTCAGGCAATGGTTTTATCTAAGGAAGGAAATATATCTATTCACAAATATTTAAAATGGGGAAACGATTGGGACTCCAAAAGTAGAGGTATCCATTATTAATAGTGGTGCTGATTTTCCCTTGTGCCTCTCCATAGAATGACCCATGTCAGGGTGACCTGAGCACGCTGGCTAACGTGGTGACATCATTGGCTCACCTGAACAAGGCCCGGGAGATGAACGACATTACAGACGGCAATGACCTAATGGGTATGGACGACACCCTTAGCAACGGAGACAGCTCAATGACGGATCTCCAAGGAGACGAACAGACCGCCAGTGACATTACGCGGTGAGGAGATTTCTTATGCAGGATTCTAAAGCTACTTTCTGGAATTTGTTTTATGCAGAATGCCATCCCCGCCACTTGTTTTGGTATACATTTGAGGGATAGGGCTAGGGACGTACAGCACAGCCCTTCTGAAATCCATAGACGGTTCTCTAGATACTTAGACTGACAGTCCATAATACCCACATGATAGTTTAAAACTTTTTGTAGCTAGACACAATGTATTTCGCCATTGAACGAATTCTCAGATCCCAGATTGTATCTATTTTTAACCCCCTTCAGTCGATTAAATCCAAGTTTCATAACAACAACAAAAACATAAAAATCTGTAAGTTTAAGTTAGAGATGTTTTTTTGAATTGGCTGCATCTCAAATCTATCGCATCTGCCAGTGTCGCACTTCCGCATCTGCGGTGAAAGGTGGCAGAGCTAGAGTGGTGTTTGTCAGACCATGATACATCCCTAAAATCGGGCTTCTCACGTAAATGTCTGCAGCGTCCGTATGGTTTGACCTACGGGGGAGACTCACGAACACGATGGTGTTCTCTGTTTTGCTCTACGAGGAGACTCGTCCGAAGTCTGTACTGTTTATGTGCCAACTTCTGTTTGGTACTGTCTGAACCGTTTGGGCTATAAACTAATGGGACCCCACTATGGAAAGGGGAGATTCTCACAAACACAATGGTGCTCTGTTTTGCTCTAGGACCACCACAAGTGTTACTGGACTCGTCTGAAGGTACCGGTTAAAAGAAACAAAAAACGAATGGAAGTATGAAGGTAGTTTTGTGCCTACTCAAAAAAGGGGTTCAATATGTATAATTAAAAAAAAATTATACAAAATATTTCCTGTTTTTTAAAATTTATTTTGTTTTTACATCTCCTAGATTTAAGACGGACACTTCAAAACCTTGTTTCTTATTTTCTGACTGTCCTTTTTGCCATTTCTGAATGTGTTATTCAATGTGTTTCTATGGGCTTCAGTAGTAAAGGCCAACATCGACCTAAAGTTCCAAATCAAATAGCTAAATGATCCATATTATGACCATCTTAAAACAATTCCATATGTCAGCTTAGCATCCCCCCTTCCCCAACGTCTTTAAAGGATTTTAATAGGTAAAATGTCATGTGCTTGGATTGACTAACGGCAGTACTGATTTTAGAGCTGATAAATGTTCTGAGTGTATCAGAAGGAACTTAGCGGTTGTGTTTTCTGTATATCATGG
Source organism: Salvelinus fontinalis (assembly GCF_029448725.1). Lineage (NCBI taxonomy): Eukaryota > Metazoa > Chordata > Actinopteri > Salmoniformes > Salmonidae > Salvelinus > Salvelinus fontinalis. The sequence goes on along the minus strand of NC_074676.1, from coordinate 3,463,356 downwards.
GGCTCAAATTGAATTTTTTCTTCCAGTCAAGGGCCATGTGGTTCCTGTGTTCCTGCCTCGGTTAATTAGGTTACGTGCTGGTTAGATATTTCCTATCCCAAGATCTGTCAAGCTTGAAGCTTGTTTTCCTTTCTGCAGTCTATTTCTGTATCACTTCCTGAATCTCAACACTAATAGACATATTTACCTCTAAGAAAGTAAAGACAATAGAAGTACTTTTAGAGATGAATACAGTGCCTTCAGAAAGTATTCACACCCCTTGACTTTTTGTTGTGTTACAGCCTGAATTTAAAATGGATTACATTGAGATTTATTGGTCACTGGCCTACACACAATACCCCATAATGTCAGTGGAATTATGTGAAAAAAAAAAAAAATTATAAAATGATTTTTAATAAAAAAATGAAAAGCTGAAATGTCTTGACAATAAATAAGTATTCAGCCCCTTTCTTGTGACAGGCTTAAATAAGTTCAGGAGTAAAACTGTGCTTAACAAGTCGCATAGTAAGTTGCATGGACTCACTCTGCGCAATAATAGTGTTTAACATGATTTTTGAAGGACTACCTCATCTCTATACCCCACACATACAATGTCTGTCGGGTGCCTCAGTCAAACAGTGAATTTCCAACAGATTCAACCACAAAGACCAAGGAGGTTTTCCAATGCCTCGCCAAGAAGGGCATCTATTGGTAGATGGGTAAATTGCACTTTGGATGGTGTCTCAATAAACCCAGTCACCACAAAGATACAGCTGTCCTTTCTAACTCAGTTGCCGGAGAGGCAGGAAACTGCTCAGGGATTCCACCATGAGGCCAATGGTAAAACAATTAGGATTTAATGGCTGTGGTAGGAAAAAACTGAGGATGTAACTACAAACTTAATTGACAGAGTGAAAATAAGGAAGCCTGTACGGAATCATTTTGTTTCCAAAACATGCATTCTGTTTGCAATAAGGCACTAAAGTAATACTGCAAAAAATGTGGCAAAGCAATGAACTTTTTGTCCTGATTACAGTGTTATGTTTGGGGCAAATCCAATACAAGACATTACTGAGTACCACTCTCCATATTTTCAAGCATAGTGGTGTCTGCGTCATGTAATGGCTATGCTTGTAATCACTAAGGTCCGGGGAGTTTTTCAGGACTAAAAATAAACGAAATGGAGCTAAGCACAGGCATAATCCTAGTGGAAAATCTGGTTGTCTGCTCTCCCAGACACTGGAAGATTAATTCACCTTTCAGCAGGACAATAACCTAAAACACAAGGCCAAATCTACACTGGAGTTGCTTACCAAGAAGACAGTGAATGTTCCTGAGTAGCCGAGGTAGATTTAAGTCAAAACTACGGCAAGACCTGAAAATGGTTGTCTAGCGAAGCTCAACAACCAATTCGACAGAGCTTGAAAATATTTTCGGAAGAATAATGGGGAAATGTTGCATAATCCAGGTGTCGAAAGCTCTCAGACTTACGCAGAAATACTTGATGTAAATTAGATTTCTGTATTTAATTTGTAATAAATGTGTAAAAATGTCTAAACATTTTTACACTTTGTCGTTGAGGTATTGTGTGTGGAGAGTGATATAGAACATCTATTTAATCCATTTTGAATTCAGGCTGTAACACAACAAAATGTGGAATAAGTCATGCGGTTTGAGTACTTTCTGAAGGCACTAAGTGTACTAGTTTAAACTCTCCTGTGTGTGTGTGTAAAGGGCTTCTACACTACAGAGCCAAAACAGAGATGTACTGAGCTGGCCTGATTTACGTATCCACCATAATTGATGGAACTGTGCTGGAAAGGACAATGACAAACTAAAATATCAGAGCCAGAAGAGTTTGGTTTTGAGTCGGCACTATAGTGTGAATCGAGCACTAATTTGTCGATTGACTTGTTTTGTTGTCTCGCTCTCCCACCTCCCCAGAGCGTTTGACACCTTGGCCAAGGCCTTGAATCCTGGTGATGGCTCAGCGGCCTCTCTGGAGGCCACGTTGCAGTTGATGTCAGGGGACCAGTCGGGCCCTGTGGTGGAGCTGGAGGGGCCCCTTCTCTCAGACAGCCACGTCCCCTTCAAGGTGAGGCCCAGGGGCCATGCTCAAAATTATTCCACTATAAAGGGAAAAGGGTGCCACGTGGGACGCTACCCCACTCAAAGACCCAGGGCCTGACCATAACACCTGATTTAAAAATGGATTCTTAAAAATGGATCCATCTTAAAATGGAAATTTGTTTTCAGTACGTTGTAGAGTGCTTAAAGAAAAAAAAAATGAATGTCTAGGCCCATTCTTACTCAATCATGATGTCTCTCTTGCTCACTCTCTTTAGTTGATGATGCCTTTGCCCATGCCTGAGTACCTAAACGTGAACTACATCTGTGAGTCGGCCTCAAGGCTCCTCTTCCTGTCCATGCACTGGGCGCGCTCCATACCTGCCTTCCAAGCCTTGGGGTGAGTCCCTACCTACCTACTGCTCTCATTCTGTGTCTCTAATTCTCTTACACTGAATTGTAAGATGTAAGTAATGGAAGATGTAAGTATTCAGATCCCTTTTTTCACATTTTGTTACATTACAGCCTTATTCTAAAATGGATGAAATGTTTTACCTCAACAATCTGCACACAATACCCCATAATGACAAAGCGAAAACAGGTTTTTAGAAATCTTTGCAAAACAAAACGAAATACCTTATTTACATAAGTATTCAGACCATTTGCTATGAAACTCGAAATTGAGCTCAGGGTGCATCCTGTTTCCATTGATCATCCTTAATGTTTCTACAATTTGATTGGAGTCCATCTGATGTAAATTCAATTGATTGGGCATGATTTGGAAAGCCCCACGCCTGTCTATATAAGGTCCGACAGTTGACAGTGCATGCCAGAGCAAAAAGCAAGCCGTGAGTTCGAAGGAGTTGTCCGTAGAGCTCCGAGACAGGATAGTGTCGAGGCACAGATCTGAATAAGGGTACGAAAACATTTCTGTGGCTTTGAAGGTCCCCAATAACACAGTGGCCTCCATCATTCTTCAATGGAAGATGTTTGGAACCACCAAGACTCTTCCTAGAGCTATCCGCCTGGCCGAACTGAGCAATTCATGTTCATGATGGTTAATCTCTGGAGTTCCTCAGTGGAGATGGGAGAACCTTCCAGAAAGACAACCATCTCTGCAGCACTGTACCAATCAGGCCTTTATGGTAGAGTGGCCAGATGGAAGCCACTCCTCAGTAAAAGGCACATGACAGCCCATTTGGAGTTTGCCAAAAGGCATCTAAAGGACTCTCAGACCATGAGAAACAAGATTCTCTGGTCTGATGAAACCAAGATTGAACTCTTTGGCCTGAATGCCAAGTGTCAAGCCAGGATGAAACCTGGCACCATCCCTACGGTGAAGCATGGTGGAGGCTGCATCATGCTGTGAGGATGTTTTTCAGCAGGAAGGACTGGGAGACTAGTCAGGATCGAGGCAAAGTACAGAGAAATCATTGATGACAACCTGCTCCAGAGCGCTCAGAACCTCAACAGGACAACGACCCTAACCACACAGCCAAGTCAACGCAGAAGTGGCTTCGGGACAAGTCTCTGAATGTCCTTGAGTGGCTCAGCTAGAGCCCGGACTTGAACCCGATCGAACATCTCTGGAGAGACCTGAAAATAGCTGTGCAGCAACGCTCCCCATCCAACCTGACAGAGCTTGAGAGGATTTGCAGAGAAGACTGGGAGAAACTCCCCAAATACAGGTGTGTCAAGCTTGTAGCGTCATACCCAAGAAGACTCGAGGCTGTAATCACTGCCAAAGATGCTTCAACAAAGTACTGATTTAAAGGGTCTGAATATTATGTAAATGTGATATTTCAGTTTTCAAATTAGCAACAATTTCTAAAAACCTGTTTTTGCTTTGTCATTATGGGGTGTGTGGATTGATGGGGGGGGAAACAAGTTAATACATTTTAGAATAAGGCTGTGATGTAACAAAATGTGGAAAAAGTCAAGGGGTCTGAATACTTTCCAACGGCACTGTATATGCAAACTGCCATGTGTATCAGTCCGCCTTTTTCTGCCTACTGGCCAGAGCACCAAAATGGAAGTATTTGTGTGTCATCCTCTGATATTTAAATGCAGTGTATATTATTGTATTCTCCATGCATGCATTTTATTAAATGAAATGAAATGCATCCTAAATTTCCCAGTGATAATGACATTAACCTGGTGAAGTCCTGTTGGAACAAACCGTTTGCCCTGTGCCTGGCTCGACGCTCCAACGTTTTGAATGTTGTCTTCTTTACATAGGGGTCTCGATAATGACATTAACCTGATGAAGGCTTGTTGGAACGAACTGTTTGCTCTGGGCCTGGCTCAGTGCGCCAACGTTATGAATGTCGCCACCATCCTGGCTGCCATCATCAACCACCTGCAGACCAGCCTACAAGAAGGTACAGGAGGTGATTGTACAAATGAATACATATTTCTCACAATATTTACAATAATTGCCAGCGGATTTTTATCCAAATTGCCTTCCAGTATGGGGAGTGTGATTTATGCAGCAAACATATTTCCAGGCTCGGGGGCGGAAGGGTAGCCTAGTGGTTAGAGCGTTGGGCTAGTAACCGAAAGGTTGCAAGTTCGAATCCCCGAGCCGACAAGGTACAAATCTGTGTTTCTGCCCCCTGAACAAGTCAGTTAAGAACACTAGGCCGTCATTGAAACTAAGAATGTGTTCTTAACTGACTTGCCTAGTTAAATAAAGGTAAAATAAAAAATCTCAATGGATAAAAATCTGTCCTCCGCGTTGTCTCCTCTTTTTCATAATCTGGACTGATTCGAAAAGACTCGACTGGGAAAAACAATATGGTGGAAAGGAAGCTCATTAGGCTAGCTTTTACCTGGTCATTTTCTTTTGAAAGATCAGTGCATATGAAGGAGAGGAAGGATTTTAGACAAAGAACCCCAGTGTCCTTCTCCAGTCTTCCTCTTGTGTTCATTCCCTGTTCCCCCCCCTGCAGAGAAGCATCTGCCGAGTCAGAGCCACAGTAGGTTTTTGTTATTGAGGGAAAACATGGGGGCGTTTATAGTATTATAAATGACTTACGTTTCCCACCTATAGAGAAGCTGTCACCAGAGCGAGTGAAGCTGGTGATGGAACACATCTGGAGGATGCAGGAGTTCTGTAACAGCATGGCCAAGCTGTCCCCTGACTCGTATGAATACGCCTACCTCAAAGCCATCGTCCTCTTTAGCCCTGGTGAGTGGTGGCTGGAGAGAGGGATTAAAGAGGGAGGGGAAAGAGAATACAGAGTTTCATTATATATCATGGAATGAAGCATAATGTAACTCGGTGTTGCAAAGAGTAATTGGTCACATTCCAGACAGTGCAAAGCATCCACGGAGAGAGGGGGAGAAGATAAAATGTGTTAGTTTTGAAATTAGATTGTAAAGTGCTGATACACTATATGGCCAAAAGTATATGGATACCCCTTTCAAATTAGTGGATTTGGCCATTTCAGCCACACCCGTTGCTTACAGGTGTATAAAATCGAGCACACAGCCATGCAATCTCCGTAGACAAACATTGGCAGTAGAATGGCCTGTACTGAAAAGCTCAGTGACTTTCAACATGGCACCGTCATAGGATGCAACCTTTCCAACAAGTCAGTTCGTAAAATTTCTGGCCTGCTAGAGCTGCCCCGGTCAACTGTATGTGCTGTTATTGTGAAGTGGAAATGTCTAGGAGCAACAGCGGCTCAGCCGAGAAGTGATAGGTCACACAAGCTCACAGAACGGGAAACACTGAGTGCTGAAGAGAATAGCGCATAAAAATCACTCACTGACGAGTTCCAAACTGCCTCTGGATGCAACGTCAGCACCAGGACTGTTAGTCGGGAGCTTCATGAAATGGGTTTACATGGCCAAGCAGCCGCACACAAGCCCAAGATCACCATGCGCAATGCCAAGTGTCTGCTGGAGTGGCGTAAAGCTTACTACCATTGGACTCTAGAGCAGTGGAGACGCATTCTATGGAGTGATGAATCTTGCTTCACCATTTGGCAGTCCGACGAACAAATCTGGGTCTGACAGATGCCAGGAGAACGCTTCCTGCCCTACTGCATAGTGCCAACTGTAAGGTTTGGTGGAGGAGGAATATTGGCCTGGGTCTGTTTTTTATAGTTCAAGCTAGGCCCCTTTGTTCCAGTGAAGAGAGATCTTAACGCTACAGCATACAATGACATTCTAGACGATTCTGTGCTTCCTCAATCAACATGACAATGCCCCTGTGCACAAAGCGAGGTCCATTCAGAAATGGTTTGTTGAGATCGGTGTGGAAAAACTTGACTGGCCTGCACAGAGCCCTGACCTCAACCTCATCTAACACCTTTGGGAAGAATTGGAATGCAGACTGCAAGCCAGGCCTAATCGCCCAACCTAAGTGCCCAACCTCACTAATGCTCTTGTCGCTGAATCCCCGCAGCAATGTTCCAACATCTATTGGATAGCCTTCCTAGAAGAGTGTAGGCTGTTATAGCAGCAAAGGGGGGATCAACTCCAGATTAATGCCCAGAATTTTGGAATGAGATGTTCGACGAGCAGGAGTCTACATACTTTTGGCAATGTAGCGTACATGAGAAACTGTTGCATGACGCAACTCACTTCTGTGAAAAATTGTCACATGATTACGCTCATTGGGCCAACCTCCTGGACGCAGATTATGCAAATATATAATATATATATATTTTGAATTTAAAAAAAGGGAGAGTTATTATAAATGCAGAGTTGCACCCTTTCCTTTTGCTTAATCTACTTGTTCTGTGTCTTTGCCAAGAACTATACTGAACAAAAATATAAACGCAACAATTTAAATGATTTTACATGTTGAAATCAGTCAATATTAAATAATTAATTAGGCCCTTATCTATGGATTTCACATGACTGGGAATAAAGATTTGCATCCCGTTACCTATACCTTAAAATAAATGTGCCTTACATTGGGCTTCAGGATCTCGTCACGGAATTTCTGTGCATTCAAATTGCCATCGATTTAAAATGCAATTGTGTTCATTGTCTGTAGTTTATGCCTGCTTATACCATAACCCCAATGGCACTATGTTGACATCAGCAAATCGCTCGCCCACATGACGCCATACACGTGGTCTGTAGTTGTGAGGCCGGTTGGACGTACTGCCAAATTCTCTAAAACGACGTTGGAGGCGGCTTATGGTAGAGGATTCTATGGCAACAGCTCTGGTGGACATTCATGCAGTCAGCATGCCAATTGCATGTTCCCTCGACACTTGAGACATCTGTGGACATTTTAGATTGGCCTTTATTTTCCCCAGCGCAAGGTGCACCTGTGTAATGATCATGCTGTTTAATCAGCTTCCCGATATGCCACAGCTGTCAGGTGGATGGATTATCTTGGAGGGATGTAAACAAATTTGTGCACACCATTTGAGAGAAATACGTTTTTTGTGCGTATTAAGAATTTCTGGGATCATTTATTTGACTTCAAGAAACATAGGACCAACACTTTACATGCGTTTTTATATTTTTGTTAAGTGTATAAAAGACTGGAAACAAAAAAATGGAAACATGTACACAGTCAGTGACGGTTGTTTGGTACCATGGTGATTTACCCGATTGTCTCTGATGCGATACCTTTCCTTTTGTTTAATGAACTTGTTCTCTGTGTGTGTGCGCATGCTATAGACCACCCAGGCATTGACAACACCTTACAGATCGAGCGGTTCCAGGAGAAGGCTTACATGGAGCTACAGGACTATGTTACCAGGACCTACCCAGAAGACTCCTATCGGTCAGTAACTCGCTACATTTTACCACTAAATCCAACTATAACATATTTTCCTCTCTCATTCATCTTCCAATTCTGTTTCTCTCCCACTGTCTTTGCCTCCCTCAATTAAATTGTCACATTCTAATGCTTTCCTGTCTTCAATTATAAATGATTTATTGGCATGACATTCACATGAATATTATTGCCAAAGCAAAGATCCATAACATTATAAAATGTCTCTACCCGTCAGGTTATCCAAGCTGCTGCTGCGGCTCCCGGCCCTGCGGCTGATGAGTGCAGCGGTGACCGAGGAGCTGTTCTTCGCTGGCCTCATCGGCAACGTGCAGATAGACAGCATCATCCCTTACATCCTCAAGATGGAGTCCACCGACTACAACAGCCAGGTGGCCACTGGAGTCTGACCTTTTGACCTGACCCACTCCGACCTGGTCACCACAGCAGCCAGAAGCATCTCCTGGTCACCGTGGCAACATCACCTGCAGGACAACTGTAGGGCTGTAGGCGAACTTCCAAGGTAAAAATGCAGGGTCGTGTTCATTAGGGCACACCATTAGCAAAAAAAACAAACATCTGTGGGAAGTTCAGATAGTGCCTCCATGTTTTTAATTTTTCACTCCATTTTGGACGGTTTTCTTTCCGTTTCGTACCTACTGAACACAACCCAGGTTGGCTGCATTGCTGTGTGTCCACCTCCCTAAACAGAATCTGAAGGTTTTCTCAATGGAATCAGATGACCTTCAATGCTGAAACAATCCTCTTCTTTGACAACCTGATAATAGCTCAAGAAGGAAGACTGTAGTCCACACCCATACAGCCGCCACGCCTGCTGTTATCCTCCGCTTCAACAAATGAACTTTGAGTGAGTCAATCAAGCTTCGTAAATTGTGCTCTTTAGTAATGTACAGTACATTACATATGTAGGATCTTAATTTGATAAATGTTGCTGAGAATTTTCCTGCACAACAGGAAATGCAAACTTGTGTATTCAGGGTTTTAAAAAGGCTTCTGAAGTTTGTACTTTCCGCTTTAAAATGTCAGACTTGATTTGCCTTAACAGCATTTTTTTTTAAATCAACCCCTACAAAGAATTTGAGTACACATTAATCACATTTCCTGTTTCTGCCGGATTATTTTCCTGCTGTTGCAAACTGGCTCAAATTAAGTTCCTACATCTGTTTTCTTTATATCCCTTCATTTTGTGCTTCTGATCTCGTTTGTATTTTGATGAACGGACCGAGGAGCTGTTTTAACTTTTTCGAGTGCCCGCCTCATCTGGTTTCAACATGCACTTGTATTATTTTCCCAATTTTTTTGGGAGAAACTTTTTGTCAATGTGAGTTGGTTTGCCATGATGTGATCAGTTAAGGTTATAACCTTTATGATATTTGTTTGCTAATCCGAAGGAAAAGGCTTGTATCACGAGTCAACACTTGTCTAACTTGGAACTCAAAGTATCATGTATGTATGTGTAAATATGTATATAGAAATATGTGAAGAAAAAGCTATCATGGACTAAAGCTGCTTATTACAAGAATTGTAGTTGCTAAAATGTAGTTGCTAAAACAATTAAGTCATTTCAAAATAAAATGACATTTCAATGGTCAATCAAATGTATTATATAATCATTCACACTTTTCAATGATGGGGTGAGCTTTTTTGATGACTACTTCAGTTGTAGCCTGGTTCCAGATCCGTTTGGGCTATTGTTACGAAACCAATAACTAGCCTGCTAATATTGTTGCACTTGCTATAAGTCTAGGGATCTTAGGCCTAGTCTGTGTGCATTTGTGAGAAGTCAGCGTATGTGCCTTGGTGTTGAATGTAGCCTACATGTGCCCAGGGCAGTGCTTCATTGGTAAATCGGGAGGTGCCCGAACAAAAAGTGAGCGTGATAGAGGGGGGCTGTGAGGTACCAGAATGCATGAAAAAATATACAAATGTATTCGGTGCAGATGTTATTGCGAGTGTAGCATAATGCTTGTGTTCCAAGCTCCATTAGTGCAGTAATATTTAACAATACACATCTAAAAAGTAAAATAATGGAATGAAGAAATATTAGGTAGAGCAATGTCTGGAGTATAAATAAAATAAAAATATATAGTACCAGTCAAAAGTTTGGACACACCTTCTCATTCAAGGGTTTTTATTTTTACTATTTTCTACATGTAGAATAATAGTGAAGACATCAAAACTATAAAATAACACCTATGGAATCATGTAGAATCCAAAGTGTTAAACAAATAAAAATATATTTTGAATTTGAGATTCTTCGAAGTAGCCACTCTTTGCCTTTGACAGCTTCGCACACTCTAGGCATTCGCTTCAGGAAGTAGTCACCTGGAATGCATTTCAATTAACAGGTGTGCCTTGTTAAAAGTTCATTTGTGGAATTTCTTTCTTAATGCGTTTGAGCCAATCAGTGTGTGTTGTGACAAGGTAGGGGTGGTATACAGAAGATAGCCCTATTTGGTAAAAGATCAAGTCCATATTATGGCAAGAACAGCTCAACTAAGCAAAGAGAAACGACAGTCCATCATTTCTTTAAGACATGAAGGTCAGTCAATGCGGAAAATTTCAAGAACTTTGAACGTTTCTTCAAGTGCAGTCGCAAAAACCAAGCGCTGTAATGAAACTGGATCTCATGAGGACCGCCACAGGAAAGGAAGACCCAGAGTTACCTCTGCTGCAGAGGATAAGTTCATTAGAGTTTCCAGCCTCAGAAATTGCAGCCCAAATAAAAGCTTCACAGAGTTCAAGTAACAGACACATCTTAAGATCAACTGTTCAGAGAAGACTGCGTGAATCAAAAAAAGTATGAATGTATGTACTTGTAAGTCGCTCTGGATAAGAGCGTCTGCTAAATGACTTAAATTTAAATGAATCGGGCCTTCATGGTCGAATTGCTGCAAAGAAACCACTACTAAAGGACACCAATAAGAAGAGACTTGCTTGGGCCAAGAAACACAAGAGATGGACATTAGACCGGTTGAAATCTGTCCTTTTGGTCTGATGAGTCCAAATTTGAAATGTTTGGTTCCAACCGCTGTGTCTTTGTGAGACAGAGTAGTTGAACGGATTATCTCCGCATGTGTGGTTCCCACCGTGAAGCAGGGAGGAGGAGGTGTAATTGTGTGGGAGTGCTTTTCTGGTGACACTGTCAGTGATTTATTTAGAATTTAAGGCACACTTAACCAGCATGGCTACCACAGCATTCTGCAGATACACCACCCCATCTGGTTTGTGCTTAGTGGCACTATAATTTGTTTTTCAACAGGACAATGACCCAACACACCTCTAGGTTGTGTAAGGGCTATTTGACCAAGAAGGAGAGTGATGGAGTGCTGCATCAGATGACGTGGGCTCCACAATCACCCAACCTCAACCCAATTGAGATGGTTTTGGATGAGTTGGACTGCAGAGTGAAGGAAAAGCAGCCAACAAGTGCTCAGCATATCTGGGAACCCCTTCAAGACAATTGGAAAAGCGTGTGGCACAAAGTGTGGCTACTTGGAAGAATGTCAAATATAAAATACTTTTTTGGTTACTACATGATTCCATATGTGCTATTTCATAGTGTTAATGTCTTCACTGTTCTACATTGTAGAATAATATAGTACAAATAAAGAAAAACCCTTGAATGAATAGGTGTAAATCATTCATCAATCTACACAATACCCCATAATGACAAAGCAAAAACAGGTTAAACAAATGTGTTGCTACTATATATATATATATATATATATATATATATATATATATATATATATATATATAGTTTTTTTTTTATATATATATATATATAAAAAAAACTATATCACATTTACATAAGTATTCAGACCCTTTGCTCAGTACTTGAAGCACCTTTTGGCAATGATTTACCGCCTCCTAGTCTTTTTGAGTATGACACTACAAGCTTGGCACACCTGTATTTGGGGAGTTTCTCCCATTCTTCTCTGCAGATCCTCTCAAGCTCTGTCAGGTTGGATGGGTAACGTCACTGCACAGCTATTTTCAGGTCTCTCCAGAGATGTTTGATTGTGTTCAAGTCTGGGCTCTGGTTGGGCAACTCAAGGACTCCTGAAGCCACTCCTGCATGGTCTTGGCTGAAAAACATCCCCACAGCATGATGCTGCCACCACCATGCTTCACCGTAGGGATGGTGCTAGGTTTTTTCCAGATGTGACGCTTGGCATTCAGGCCAAAGAGTTCAATCTTGGTTTCATCAGACCAGAGAATCTTTTTTCTCATGATCTGAGAGTCCTTTAGGTGCCTTTTGGCAAACTCCAAGTGGGCTGTCATGTGCCTTCCGTCTGGCCACTCTACAATAAAGGCCTGATGGGGAGCATCACACATCGGCGGAGAAGGTCAAAAGCTTAAAGTTCCTTGGCGTACACAAAGTTCCTGTGACGCACCGCCCCAGACCATGACGGACCCTCCACCTCGATCTTGCTCCAGAGTACAGGCCTCGGTGTAACGCTCATTCCTTTGACGATAAACGTGAATCTGACAATCACCCCTGGTGAGACAAAACCGTGACTCGTCAGTGAAGAGCACTTTTTGCCAGTACTAGTACTCGCAAAACACCAGTCTTAACGTCAACAGTGAAGAGGCGACTCCGGTATGCTGGCCTTCTAGGAAGAGTTGCAAAGAAAAAGCCATATCTCAGACTGGCCAATAAAAATAAAAGATTAAGATGGGCAAAAGAACACAGAAGTCGCCTCTTCACTGTTGACGTTGAGACTGGTGTTTTGTGGGTACTATTTAATGAATGTGCCAGTTGAGGACTTGTGAGGTGTGTGTTTCTCAAACTAAACACTGTAATGTACCTGTCCTCTTGCTCAGTTGTGCACCGGGCCACCCACTCCTCTTTCTATTCTGGTTAGAGCCAATGTGTGCTGATCTGTGAAGGGAGTAGCACACAGCGTTGCATGAGATCTTCAGTTTCTTGGCAATTTCTCACATGGAATAGCCTTCATTTCTCAGAACAAGAATGGACTGATGAGTTTCAGAAGAAAGTTCTTTGTTTCTGGCCATTTTGAGCCTGTAATCGAACCCACAAATGCTGATGCTCCAGATACTAAACTAGTCTAAAGAAAGCCAGTTTTATTGCTTCTTTAATCAGAACAACAGTTTTCAGCTGTACTAACATAATTGCAAAAGGGTTTACTAATGATCAATTAGCCTTTTAAAATGATAAACTTGGATTAGCTAACACAACGTGCCATTAGAACACAGGAGTGATGGTTGCGGATAATGGGCCTCTGTACGCCTATGTAGATATTCTATTCCAGCTACAATAGTCATTTACAACGTTAACAATGTTTACACTGTATTTCTGATCAATTTGATGTAATTTTAGTGGGCAAAAAAATTTGCTTTTCTTTCAAAACCAAGGACATTTCTAAGTGACCCCAAATTTTGAACGGTAGTGTAGGTCCAGATGGCATTTGGCAGTGTGCAGTGCAATGGCTAATTGGGTCATCTGTGGATCTATTTGGGCGGTATGTAAATTGCAGTGGGTCTAGGGTGTTGGGTAAGGTGGAGGTGACATGATCCCTGACTAGTCTCTCAAAGCACTTTATGATGACAGAAGTGAGTGCTACGAGCGATAGTCATTTTTTTCAGTTACCTTTCGTTTTCTTGGTTACAGGAACAATGGTGGACATCTTGAAGCAAGTGGGGACAACAGACTGGGATAGGGAGAGATTGAATATGTCCGTAAACACTCCAGCCAGCTGGTCTACGAATGCTCTTAGGACGCGGCTAGGGATGCCATCTGGGCCGGCAGCCCTGCGAGAATTAACGCGCTTAAATGTCTTACGTCGGCGGTGGTGGCACTGTGTTTCCCTTGAAGCAGGCGAAGGTGTTTAGCTTGTCCGGGAACAAGATGTCGGTGTCCACGGCGTGGCTTGTTTTTGCTTTATAATCCATGATTGTCTGGAGTCCCTGCTACATACATCTCGTGTCTGAGCCATTGAATTGCGACTCCACTTTGTCTCCGTACTGAATAATAAAGCATTGCATGCATTTGTCACTTTTGCGTAGTGGCACAGAGTAGTAGAGCATAGGCGCTTGCAGAAGTTGCACACACATCACAGGAGGCCGGTGGCACCTTTAATTGGGGAGGACAGGCTCATAGTAATGTCTGGAACAGAATAAATGGAATGGTCTCATACTCATCAAACACATGGCTGGTATACATGGTTGGTATATATAACACATGGTTTCCATAAAACAAATGGTTTCCATTCCATTTGAGCCATTCTTATGAGCCATCCTACCCTCAGCAGCATCCTATGACAGACATAGCCGTGGGAAGTAAAGGCGCAGAGGATGCTGCCGTACCCCTTGAAACCATGTTTGATGCATTCGATACAATTTCACTGATTCTGCTCCAGCCATTACCAGGAGCCCATCCTCCCCAATTAAGGTGCCACCAACCTCCTGTGGATCATTCTGATCCAGATGTCAAAATATCAACATCCTACAATCTGGATTTTCAGTGCTTTGAAAAATCACCACCTCACTGGGCAACTCAAATAATTCGAAACACAAATGCATATTATCATCTGAAAATGCAACTTGATCATCTTTCAAGTGTGCTTGGAGTAAGCAAATGCACAGTTTTGTCTCTTTGTTGGAGCATGACAACTTGATCTTCAGCCAACAAGTCTGCTTTTCTGCCCTTACAAGATATCCATAGGCATTATCACTGGTGTCTTTCTCAAGATGCATTTTATCCTAATCACTACCTTAGAGCTTTGAAAAATGTAAAAACAACATTTAATCCTGATTTAAAGGTGAGATTGGATGACCTAATCCCTGTCCAGATGACCAGAATCAAATTTGTGAGTTTTGAACACCCAAATCCAACATTTAATCCTATCTGATTGGGGAAAGCCAAGCAGATCATTTTTGAAAAACTGGCCTGGTCTGTACAGGCTAATTTAAATTAATAAATTACAGTAATTCCAGGTAAATTCAATGTAATTGTGTAGAAAAAGAGGCAGAGGAATGGGGAGATTCCAGAGTTAAATTGCTTTACATATGGAGCCGGTTTCCCAAACACAGATGAAATCTAGTCCAGATTAAGCCTGAACTAAAAATCCAGGACTATGCTTAATCTGTGTCGAGAGAACCTGCCTTTAGGATTTATTGATGGTGACCCCAAGCTTTTATTCATATTCAAAAAGGTACAGTATGTAATATCTTTATAGACTCCCTGGAGTCAAGTGTACTTCCATTGTTGCTGATATCGATCTCTACATGAGGTGAATTGGAGTTAACCACATGCTCTCAGCTAAATGGTAATACCAAGTGTCCCGTTAACCCATACACCCACTTGTATTATGAGAGGCTTTAGCTAAGAATGTATATAAGCAGCTTTAGGCGTATATAGGCTATAAGAGTACAGCTAAAAAGCTATATGCATGTGACTTGCTGCAGAATTTGAGAGAATTGATATTGCTGAATATCACACAATAATTTGTCATTCAATACGGTTTGAGTAGGTGAGACACAGAATGAGAAATTGCCATTTCTATAGATCATGCTGCTGGACTGATGTTGCTGATGTTGTACCCACTGTTTCAATAAATTGAGTAGGTCAACAATCTACATCAAAGGTTTCTGTGAGTTTCAGAAAATGGGCAATTATCTATCCACAATGCAGTCTGCTTCCCAGGGTCCAAGAGGCTATTTCTGACCTGGATTACCATATTTCCCAATAATATTGACTGATTCCTTTTTTTCTCTGTTTGTTCAGATTGCATTGCTTACCATTCAAAACAATAGGAATCTATCGTGTAATTGCCTTTTTATACTGTGTGTAGATAATCTTGACCGTACGACTATGCGGTTTATCCTGTTGTGACTTTGGTCTTGCAGCGGACTATGCCAGAGGTATGAATATCTTTTATTGTTATTGCAAAGAGGTGATAAATGGGAACCAAATTGATAAAAATAGGCAAGTCTCCCCAGATCCAGATTACGTTACAGCTCTTGGTCTGTGTTTACACAGGCAGACCATAATTCTTTTCACTACTGAAATCTGTTGACCAATCAGATCAGCTCTGAAAAGGCTCAGATGTGAAAGATCTATTGTGATTGGACAAAAGACCAATTATTGGAAAAAATATAAGAATTTGTCTGCCTGTCTAAACTCAAGCATTATTATGTTGGTACCACAACGAGCAACAGTAAATGTTATTCACATAGGCCTAGATGATTTACATGTCTTTCCCTTGAATCTTTTCAATTATGCAATCTGTATATTGAGGTCCTAACAGCTTTGTGTTATCAGAGTCAAATGTCTTATAGTGGAAGTTAGTCTTATTGGTTGATTAATATTTTATCAGGCTGATGCAAATAGGGTAGTGACGGGGGTAGTAGTGACACACGCAACCACAGAGAGACAGACAGCCCTGTTTTGCTGTTGTCACCTGGTGAATGTCTCCTAAAAATGAAACTCATTGGTAAGCACATTAGAACTTGATGACCTCGTGCTGGCTTCTGTTTTTAGATTCCATTGTCACGTAACCAGGGATCTAATATCCTCATATCTGATTCTACCGCTTCTGCACGGCCCCTATCATATTATCAATCAACTTCCTCAGCCCCTTTTGGAATTGGGAATATTATTTGACTGCACTGGGCACGAAGCATCTAAGTAAGATCCGGTCCTCTCTGTCCGTATAATTGTAACAGTATAACTTTACGGCGTCCCCTCGCCCCGACCCGGGCGCGAACCAGGGACCCTCTGCACACATCAACAACTGACACCCACGAAGCGTCGTTACCCATCGCTCCACAAAAGCCGCGGCCCTTGCAGAGCAAGGGGAAACCCTACTTCAGGTCTCAGAGCAAGTGACGTGACCGATTGAAATGCTATTAGCGCGTACCCGCTAACTAGCTAGCCATTTCACATCCGTTACATAATCAATCATATTAATTATGATTGTAGTGGAATTTTATCGTGTCTCTTTCTGCTTAGTGTCTCACACTTGTCATACATGTTTGCATACTTAACAACTGTTGCATACTTAACAACTGTTGCATACTTAACTGATTCCATATCGCCCATCCGACTCTTTGTGAGTACGGGCCCTGTTCTCTGTCTGTGTCCATTCTGGTGACCACTCACTCGTGAGAGGCTTTGCATTTCAGACGCGACCCAAGCCTCACCAACAGAACAGGAGACGTCGTAACAACAGCATGCCTGTTTGAACTCCAGATAAGGTATCCTATTCAGGCAGTAAGCCTTCAAACAAACCTTCAAATCTAAGAACAGTAACACTTGTTTGTAAAGAAAAGGAACAAAGTGAAGCAATTTATGATGCAAGATCAACTGGTCTGGAATGGCTGACCTTTTCCCAATCCCATGGACTCTGGTCCTGGTAGGGTGGATCTCTGAGCAAAGAGTAAACACTCAAGCCAATGTCCTGATAAATCCTGAATTGCTTTGAGGGCTCTGTTTGGTGTTTGGTTGATACTGGCTTCAGGGGGAATAGGCTATGGGTGTGGAGGTTAAGATAACGAGTGGATAAGTGAGCGTGAAATGTGTGTGTGTATGCATGTGTGTTTTTGTGTATGCGAGCGAGAGATCGAGAGAGATTAAGTGGCAGCCTGCTTTTGTCCTTTCAGAGTCTCGTCAATTTACCACTGTGTCGTCCGCTTCTGTTGTTGCACATTTGTTATGGTTGGAGTAGTGATAGGATAGGCTGAGACATTTTGTCAGACATTTGTTAATGTTTGTAAACTGCTCTGAGTCTCACAGATGCAGTCTGACAATATTCCGAACTGTTCTTGCGCTCTCACTTTTTCTCTCCAGGCTTCACAACAACGCGAGATGAACGCAAATGAGATTAAAGGCCATGAGATGAGAGGCTTGAACGACCACAACAGGTTCCAAACAGGCCGAGAGTAGAGCGACAACACAGGCGAACAAACTTTTATGATCTAAACACGGCAAAACTGCGTTGCATACACGTTGTCAGCGCAGCAGTTTTCAGAGAGCTCACACACAGGTCGGACAGCTGTGTTACTTCCTCCTTCCTGACAGCGGGTGCACTCTTAAGTGGCAACGCACGGTGAAGGCTCTGTGCAGGATTTCGCCACGCTCCTCCCCCCATTTAAAAACAAGCCTGTAGAAACGGGGATAATGCAGGCTTTGGCAGGCTAGGTTCATACTACTCATAACCAGGGAAGTCCTCATCATCAGAGTCCTCCAAAGAGTTCCTGCAGGCGATATCTGGGCATCAGTCCAAATTGTGTTATTACGCAATTAGTACAAGCCACTGTCAGCAGCATTATAATAGAAAGGAATAATTGGACTGGTGTGTAGATATACCTGATGCTACATGAGTCACAGAGGGCAGTACAGACTTACTTTTGGAAGTATTAATTGAGGACCAGGTGAGGAGGGACACAATCGTGTTGGCCGCCAGGTCCTCTGCAGCCAGTTCCTGCACCCTGATGGACACAGTGTTGAGCTTGAAGAACCTGTCAAGAGCCTGTTGGGAAGCACTGCGCCAACTTCACTGCTCACCGTGGCCTCCAGCCTTGCCCAGGGTGCGCTGCAGCACTATACACAATTGCTTGGCCAGGTCGTCCGACAGGCCCTGCACTTTGCTAAAGTAGTTTCGCATGAGGTTCATGTTGTGCGTGTTCCCGATGCCCATGCAGCGCTGATCGTACATGAGGTCATTCCATGAGCCCTCCAGGTTCATTAGCTTGCGGTGGCCCTACATTAGCTCTGCCGCTACCTCGTGCATTGCACCGGAAGGAATGAGAAATATTAATACACAAATACATTGTAGCTGTACAGTATCACATCAAATGCAATGCAAGCCAACAATAATAGTTCCCAATCAAGTGGCATGTAACTGGTGGAGTTTTTAATATAGTTTTTCAGGTTCTCCACGGCTGAGGCAAGCTGACTGTGTTGCATGATCCATCCCAGCATATTTTATGTCCTTCGTGTTTGATTTATTAAGATCCCCATTAGCCGACACCAATGGCGATAGCTAGTCTTACTGGGGTCCGACACGTAACAGAAAAGACATTACAGACAAAAGACTTTACAATTGACATGCATTTCAAAACATGAACATGTAGTGTGCGTGTGCGTGCATCTATCAGTTACACATACATCTCAGTACATACACACACGTAGATCACATGGGGGAGAGGCGTTGTGCTGAAAGGTGGTGCTTTATGTGTTTTGTTTTTTTTAAACCGGCTTTGCTGATCACTTGCACGATACGAGATGGAAGGGAGTTCCATGCACTCATGGTTCTGTATAATACTGTACGTTTCCTTGAATTTGTTCCGGACCTGGGGACTGTGAAAACACCCTTGGGGGCATGTCTGATTGGGTAAGTGTGTGTGTCTGTGCTGAGTGCAAAGTTGACTTTGCAAACAACACGTTTCTTACAAAAAACAAGAAGTGACGCAGTCAGTCTGTCCTCAACTCTTAGCCAAGAGAGACTGAGATGCATAGCATTAGTATTAGCCCTCTGATTACAATGAAGAGCAAGGCGTGCCGCTCAGTTCCAGGCCAACTGCAGCTAATCCAGGTCTTTCTTTGCAACGCTTGACCATATGACAATAATCAAGATAAGATCAAACTAGAGCCTGCAGGACTTGCTTCGTGGAGTGTGGGGTCAAAAAAGCTAAGCATATCTTTATTACAAACAGACTTCTCCCCATCTTTACAACCATTGAATCTGATAAATAATATGACATCCTACGGGATTGGTGTCCCTAAACCAGTACGGTTGTGGCTAATGTGCGCTAATGTGACTAGAATGTCGTAAGTAACAGCCAACTTTCCAGGACATAGACATGGTTTATTGGGCAGAAAGCTTAATTGTTAATATAACTGCGCTGTCCAATTTACAGTATTTACTACTGTGAAAAAATAACATGCTATTGTTTGAGGAGAGTGCACAACAACAAAACACAACTGGTTTGATACATTCACCTCTGAAGGTAAATAATGTACTTACATTCAGTAATCGTGCTCTGATTTGTCATTCTGAGGGTCCCAGAGATAAAAGGTAGCATAGTTTGATAAAATCAATTTTTAGATTCAAATGTGGGTTCTACAGTTTGAACCCCTGCTGTCTCTGGCCCCACACCCACCCCTCCCGGCCATCTAGATGTGTAAAGGTTAGTGTCTTTTCTGTAGGGAAGTTAATTATCCATCATGTATGACATTCCCGGGAGTGTGTGAACTTACATTTTTTTATTACTATAGCATTTTCGTATGTTTTCTAGTTATGTAGTTATGCTTCACTGGATCAGTCTGAAACTTTGCACACACACTGCTGCCATCTGGTGGCCAAAAGCTAAACGACACCTAAACTATCTGACTGTATGGCCTTTTCTCTTGTATTTCAGAGACGCTGAGTTTTTTTAAAACGCATGTTTTTGTGTTTGTATTATCTTTTACCAGATCTAATGTGTTATATTCTCCTACATTCATTTCAAGTTTCCACAAACTCCCAAGTGTTTCCTTTCAAATGCATATCCTTGCTTCAGGTACAGGCAGTTAGATTTGGGTATGTCATTTTAGCCAGAAAAAAAAAGGGTGGTAACTAGTTACGACCACTCTGCAGAGGCTAGGACTAGGTGGAGGGTGGAACGATAGAGTTAACTCATCGTCTCGTTCCGCAGACCTTAAAGTGGGCGGTGTCGGAGTGCACATTGTTTTCTTGTATCTTAGGTCTTTGGAAAGGAGAAACGAGAGTGGTCAGATCAGTGTGTGAAGGAAGGGTTGGTCGACATGGTGGGAGAGTACAGATGATGAAACATTGAGAACGGAACACTAGACCGAACATTGTTCCTAAAACGGACAGCGAGACGATCACGGTGATTATGCCCAGCGTAGCAGTGAGAAGTTTATCACAAGTCGAAAAATACCTCAACAGCCGGAACGATATGGTAACTGACTACTTTTTTGTTTTCCCATTCTTCTACACTGCATAGCTTATAGGCTAGGCTGCTCAAACATTGGAGGCATTGTACTGTATTGGAGGCATTGTACTGAATCGTCATCATAACGGATCATATGCCTCCATATGTGAACATCTGTTGTCCTTCTTCTCGCTCATATCTGATCATTCACTGGGTTATGGGCTATGCGACTATTGCCCTGAATATGGTTTAGTTGCGTTTTAAGTAACGTTACGCGATGGCGCTCATGAAATGGTCAGATATCTGTTTATTGAGGCTCTACTCTGTTATGTATGCTACACTGTGTACACTCTTGTTTGTGTTTCATATACATGTTGAGGGGTCTATTCTTTATAACCTTGTTAATATTTTCAACAGATTTTAAAAACACAATCATGCCATTCAGTATTGCCTAACATACGTTTTGGATTATTATTTGAGCATTTCAAATAACAAAATTGTTTTTAATTGGTATTTCGTTTAAAAAAAAAATTGTTGCCGTTTTTAAAAGTTGAAAGAACACAATAGAATAGAAAGGGTTAGCAGCTCACCACGACAACCTCTCACTTGGTTTTGGTCCAATATGACTTCCTAGTATCCAAAGCAATGTTCTGTTCTCTGTTCTGTTCTCTTACTGTTGTGGCTGTTCTGATTGACAGCTGGATAAACCTGCTATCACTCAGATAAAAATGTTAAATATGGCTCACAGCGGGATACAGTTAGCTATTCCATGTTATTACAATGTTATAGCTGTACAAGCATTATCGAAACCCCAGTGTACTATTGAATAACATGGACTTGTACACATCATGTAAATGACTGGAGTTCTTGTTCATTTATTGATAGTTTACCCCTTATTTCCAATTAGAGTATAAGACAACCTTATGTTTTGGCTTATGATGGGGTTAGACAGTTGACAAGGATGGAAATATCACAGAGTGGCCCTTTAAGGTAGTAGTTGTGTCACTGTTGAAAAATGTCCCTAATACTAGTCCACCATACAAATAAAAAACTGATTGGTCTTCTCGTAGGCCTAATGACACACACACACACACACACACACACACACACCGAGTGTACCAGTACAGTGACACACACACATTGGAATGCCCGTTCCCTCGAGCCTGGAGCACGGTGTGTCCCATGGTTGTGTGTGAACACCCAGTGAAAACCCCCCAAAAATCACTCAACTGTCAAAGAGAGAGCATGTTGTTTCTATTTATCCTGGAGATATCATGCCTGCCGGCCAAATAACCACAAACCTTGGATTAGCCAGTTTGTCTGTTGTTTGACTGACTGTTTTGCTGACTGGTTTATTCCAAGCTGTTTATCATGTTTGAACATGAGGAGGATGTCATCTTGAGCCGGTTGTTAAAGTGTCAAGTACACGTTCCTTGATTTACTACACTCAATGCCTCACCTCTCCTTCGCAATATACACTACCGGTCAAAAGTTTTAGAACACTGACTCATTGACGGGTTTTTCTTTATTTTTGCTATTTTCTATGTTGTAGAATAATAACGAAGACATCAAAACTATGACACATATTGAATCATGTAGTAACCAGACAAGTGTTAAACAAATCAAAATATGTTTTATATTTGAGATTCTTCAAATAGCCACCCTTTGCCTTGATGATCAATGGAAACAGGATGCACCTGAGCTCAATTTCCAGTGTCATAGCAAAGGGTCTGAATACTTATGTAAATAAGGTATTTCTGTTTTTCACTTTGTCATTATGGTATTGTGCGAAGATGGGTAAGAAAAATTTATATTGAATCCATTTTTAATTCAGGCTGTACTACAACAAAATGTGGAATCAGTCAAGGATTATGAATACATTGTAACACCAATATCCTTAATGCATTGCACTGGGATGCAATCAGATATGCAGAAGTTTTAATATGTAGTTATGTACTTGCCAATCTGACAACTTTTAATCAGGGTGCAATACGACTGAACATTGTGAAAGGTTATGGCTGTAACTCACACTGCGGTTATGTCACTTGATAATCCCCCACTGATTTTAAAAGTTTCACATTCACAAGCTGTCGAACCTTTTCATACTTCTTCTTTACAGGGCATTGTGCCATACAGCTCAACATTTAAAAAAAAAGTTATAGCTCTACTAGCAGTTATACCACTTGATAATGCCACTAATTTAAGAGGTTCACATTCGTAAACTGTCTGACTGGCTCGTACGTCTTCATCTTACGTTCTTAGTTGCTTCTTTACCCTCCATTCATGCTTTCCTTCCTTCTTTCTGCAGCTAATGAATTGACTCCACTTAATCTCCAATAGTCAGTGTTACGCATCACGTTAAAATGCACTGGGCCTAGGCTATACCTACCTAGTCAAGGTTTGTCGGTCTGATTGGTTCTCAGACAGGTACTGCTTCTTCCTTACCTTGCATTCATGCTTTCCTCCTTTCCATTTTTGTCCTCCTTTCCTTCATTCTGCAGATAATGACTGTGCACTTTTCCCTGAAATAAACTAGATGCATAAGGGGATCAGGGGGCACTCTGTTATGCAACACTGCTCTAGTTGTAGGCTAACTGCAGTGCTGCTTATTTTACTTGCCAGCAGCATATCACTACTTTCAGTCTCTTTACAGATTTTTACAGCTCTTTCAATTTTTACAAACGACATGCCCCTAACTTTGAGTAAAGCCAGTGTCTATGTATGCGGATGACTCAACACTATACACGTCAGCTACTACAGCGACTGAATTGACTGCAACACTCAACAAAGAGCTGCAGTTAGCTTCAGAGTGGGTGGCAAGGAATAAGTTAGCCCTAAATATTTCTAAAACTAAAAGCATTGTATTTGGAACAAAACACTCAGTAAACCCTAAACCTCAACTAAATCTTGTAATAAATAATGTGGAAATTGAGCAAGTTGAGATGACTAAACTGCTTTGAGTAACCCTAGATTGTAACCTGTCAGGGTTAAAACATATTGATCTAGTACATTTTACATTTACATTTAAGTCATTTAGCAGACGCTCTTATCCAGAGCGACTTACAAATTGGTGCATTCACCTTATGACATCCAGTGGAACAGCCACTTTACAATAGTGCATCTAAATCTTTTAAGAGGGGGGGGTCAGAAGGATTACTTTATCCTATCCTAGGTATTCCTTAAAGAGGTGGAGTTTCAGGTGTCTCCGGAAGGTGGTGATTGACTCCGCTGTCCTGGCGTCGTGAGGGAGTTTGTTCCACCATTGGGGTGCCAGAGCAGCGAACAGTTTTGACTGGGCTGAGCGGGAACTGTACTTCCTCAGTGGTAGGGAGGCGAGCAGGTCAGAGGTGGATGAACGCAGTGCCCTTGTTTGGGTGTAGGGCCTGATCAGAGCCTGAAGGTACTGAGGTGCCGTTCCCCTCACAGCTCCGTAGGCAAGCACCATGGTCTTGTAGCGGATGCGAGCTTCAACTGGAAGCCAGTGGAGAGAGCGGAGGAGCGGGGTGACGTGAGAAAACTAGGGAAGGTTGAACACCAGACGGGCTGCGGCGTTCTGGATGAGTTGTAGGGGTTTAATGGCACAGGCAGGGAGCCCAGCCAACAGCGAGTTGCAGTAATCCAGACGGGAGATGACAAGTGCCTGGATTAGGACCTGCGCCGCTTCCTGTGTGAGGCAGGGTCGTACTCTGCGGATGTTGTAGAGCATGAACCTACAGGAACGGGCCACCGCCTTGATGTTAGTTGAGAACGACAGGGTGTTGTCCAGGATCACGCCAAGGTTCTTAGCGCTCTGGGAGGAGGACACAATGGAGTTGTCAACCGTGATGGCGAGATCATGGAACGGGCAGTCCTTCCCCGGGAGGAAGAGCAGCTCCGTCTTGCCGAGGTTCAGCTTGAGGTGGTGATCCGTCATCCACACTGATATGTCTGCCAGACATGCAGAGATGCGATTCGCCACCTGGTTATCAGAAGGGGGAAAGGAGAAGATTAATTGTGTGTCGTCTGCATAGCAATGATAGGAGAGACCATGTGAGGTTATGACAGAGCCAAGTGACTTGGTGTATAGCGAGAATAGGAGAGGGCCTAGAACAGAGCCCTGGGGGACACCAGTGGTGAGAGCACGTGGTGAGGAGACAGATTCTCGCCACGCCACCTGGTAGGAGCGACCTGTCAGGTAGGACGCAATCCAAGCGTGGGCCGCGCCGGAGATGCCCAATTCGGAGAGGGTGGAGAGGTGGATCTGATGGTTCACAGTATCGAAGGCAGCCGATAGGTCTAGAAGGATGAGAGCAGAGGAGAGAGAGTTAGCTTTAGCAGTGCGGAGCGCCTCCGTGATACAGAGAAGAGCAGTCTCAGTTGAATGACTAGTCTTGAAACCTGACTGATTTGGATCAAGAAGGTCATTCTGAGAGAGATAGCAGGAGAGCTGGCCAAGGACGGCACGTTCAAGAGTTTTGGAGAGAAAATAAAGAAGGGTTACTGGTCTGTAGTTGTTGACATCGGAGGGATCGAGTGTAGGTTTTTTCAGTAGCGGTGCAACTCTCGCTCTCTTGAAGACGGAAGGGACGTAGCCAGCGGTCAAGGATGAGTTGATGAGCGAGGTGAGGTAAGGGAGAAGGTCTCCGGAAATGGTCTGGAGAAGAGAGGAGGGGATAGGGTCAAGCGGGCAGGTTGTTGGGCGGCCGGCCGTCACAAGACGCGAGATTTCATCTGGAGAGAGAGGGGAGAAAGAGGTCAGAGCACAGGGTAGGGCAGTGTGAGCAGAACCAGCGGTGTCGTTTGACTTAGCAAACGAGGATCGGATGTCGGCGACCTTCTTAGTAGTAGCTAAGATGGGGAGAAGTCTGCCTGTAATAAAGCGATGCTCTGCCTTCTTAACAACACTATCAACAAGGCAGGTTCTACAGGCTCTAGTTTTGTCGCACCTTGACTACTGTTCAGTCGTGTTGTCAGGTGGCACAAAAAAGGACTGCAA
The DNA here is from genome assembly GCF_029448725.1 of Salvelinus fontinalis. Lineage (NCBI taxonomy): Eukaryota > Metazoa > Chordata > Actinopteri > Salmoniformes > Salmonidae > Salvelinus > Salvelinus fontinalis. The sequence goes on along the minus strand of NC_074676.1, from coordinate 3,437,662 downwards.
TTGGCTCAGAACAGGGCAGCACGTCTGGCCCTTGGATGTACACAAAGAGCTAATATTAATAATAAGCATGTCAAACTCTCCTGGCTGAAAGTGGAGGAGAGATCTTCATTTCGCCTGTCACATTATTTTACATTATGACGCTTACCGTAGTTCCCCAGAACAGTTGAGCCAGTAACGTGTTTGTTTGTAAATGGCACAATGGGAGAAAGCGGGAGCAGGTGAGTCCAGCTGTGTAGTGACAGGGGTTTGCGTTTTATATTGAACGTTTTTTTTGTTTTGTAGATTCAGTATATACATATGAGATGAGTAATGCAAGATATGTAAACATTATTAAAGTGACATTTTTAAAGTGACTAGTGTTCCATTTATTAAAGTGGCCAATGATTTCAAGTCTGTATGTAGGCTGCAGCCTCAGTACTAGTGATGGCTATTTAGAAGCTATTTTTCAGTCTCTCCTTCCTAGCTTTGATGCACCTGTACTGACCTCTTCTTCTGGATGATAGCGGGGTGAACAGGCAGTGGCTCAGGTGGTTGTTGTCCTTGATCTTTTTGGCCTTCCTTTGACATCGGGTGCTGTAGGTGCCTTGGAGGGCAGGTAGTTTGCCCCCGGTGATGCATTGTGCAGACCGCACCACCCACTGGAGGGCCCTGCGGTTGTGGGCAGTGCAGTTGCCGTATCAGGCGGTAATACACTCCAGGATGCTCTCAATTGTGCATCTATAGAAGTTTGTGAGGCTTTTAGGTGACAAGCCAAATTTCTTCAGCCTCCTGAGGTTGAAGAGGCGCTGTTGCACCTTCTTCACCACACTGTCTGTGTGGGTGGACCATTTCAGTTTGTCCATGATGTGTACGCAGAGGAACTTAATACTTTCCACTGGTGTACCGTTGATGTGGATTTTGGGTGCTCCGATGCTGTTTCCTGAAGTCCACAATCATCTCCTTTGTTTTGTTGAAGTTGAGTGATTTTTCTTGACACCACACTCCCAGAGCCCTCACCTCCTCCCTGTAGACTGTCTCGTCATTGTTGATAATCAAGCCTACTACTGTTGTCGTCTGCAAACTTGATGATTGAGTTGAAGGCGTGCATGGCCACGCAGTCATGGGTGAACAGGGAGTACAGGAGGGGGCTGAGCACCCACCCTTGTGGGGGCGGCCCATCAGGAAGTCCAGGACCTAATTGCACAGGGCAGGATTCAGACCCAGGGCCTTGAGCTTAATGATGAGCTTGGAGGGTACTATGGTGTTGAATGCTGAGCTATAGTCAATGAACAGCATTTTTACATATGTTTTCCTCTTGTCCAGATGGGATAGGGTGGTGTGCAGTGTGATGGCGATTGCATCGTCTGTGGACCTATTGGGGCAGTAAAAAAATTGGAGTGGGTCTAGGGTGACAGGTAGGGTGGAGGTGATATAATCCTTGACTAGTCTCTCAAAGCACTTTATGATGACGGAAGTGAGTGCTGATAGTCGTTTAGATCAGTTACCTTACCGTTCTTGGGAACAGGAACAATGGTGGCCATCTTGAAGCAAGTCGGGACAGCAGACTGGGATAGGGAGAGATTGAATATGTCCGTAAACACTCCAGCCAGCTGGTCTGCGCATGCTCTGAGGACGCGGCTAGGGATGCCGCCTGGGCCGGCAGCCTTGCGAGGGTTAACACGTTTAAATGTCTTACTCACTTCGGCCACAGAAAAGGACTGTGTTGTCTTCAAAGCGGGCAAAGAACGTGTTTAGTTTGTCTGGAAGCAAGATGTCAGTGTCTGCGACGTAGCCAGAAGGCGAGGTCAGTACAGGTGCATCAAAAGCTGGGACGGAGAGACTGAAAAACAGCTTCTATCACAAGGACATCAGACTGTTAAACAGCCATCACTAACATTGAGTTGCTGCTGCCAATATACTGACTCAAATCTCGAGCCACTTTAGTAATAAAAAATTGGATGTAATAAATGTATCACTAGCCACTTTAAACAATGCCAATTTATATACTGTTTACATACCCTACATTACTCATCTCATATGTATATACTGTACTCTATACCATCAACTGCATCTTGCCTATGCCGTTCGATCATCGCTCATCCGTATATTTATATGTCCATATTCTTATTCATTCCTTTATACTTGTGTGTTAAAGGTAGTTGTTGTGAAATTGTTAGATTACTTGTTAGATATTACTGCATGGTCGGAACTAGAAGCACAAGCATTTCGCTATACTCGCATTAAAATATGCTAACCATGTGTATGTGACCAATCATTTTTTAGGATTTGATGCATATTGCAAACAGACCAAACTCATCTTGTCTCCTTTTATTATCTTTTTTTAATATACATTTTTTTTAAATGACCCCCTTTTCACCCAAATTTCGTGGTATCCACTTGTTAGTAATTATTATCTTGTCTCATCGCTACAACTCCCGTACGGGCTCGGGAGAGACGAAGGTCGAAAGCCATGCATCCTCTGAAACACAACCCAACCAAGCCGCACTGCTTCTTAACACAGAGCGCCTCCAACCCGGAAGCCAGCCGCACCAATGTGTCGGAGGAAACACCGTGCATCTGGCTCCCTTGGTTAGCGCGCTCTGCGCCCGGCCCGCCGCAGGAGTCGCTGGTGCGCGATGAGACAAGGATATCCCTACCGGCCAAACCCTCCCTAACCCGGACGACGCTAGGCTAATTGTGCGTCGCCCCACGGACCTCCCGGTCGCGGCCGGCTGCGACAGAGCCTGGGCGCATACCCAAGCTAGCGCTGCGATGCAGTGCCCTAGACCACTGCGCCACCCGGGAGGCCCTCCTTTTATTATCTTTGATTGACGCAAAGTGCAAACATGGCGGCGTGCATAAGCTACCCATTGTTGGATTACTTTAGATTTATAGAAAGTGTTTTACTAAATTATTTCGATCAATGTTGAGCTTACCCGTGATGTGATGAATTATAAATAGTAATTGTGTCACGCCCTGACCGTAGAGATCTTTTTATGTCTCTATTTTGGTTTGGTCAGGGTGTGATTTGGGTGGGCATTCTATGTTCATTTTCTATGTTTTGTATTTCTTTGTTATTTGGCCGGGTGTGGTTCTCAATCAGAGGCAGCTGTCTATCGTTGTCTCTGATTGAGAACCATACTTAGGTAGCTTTTTCCCACATGGGTTTGTGTGGGTAGTTGTTTTCGTTTTTTTGTGTCCTCTCCAGACAGAACTGTTTCGTGTTGTTACATTTTGTTATTTTGTCTCAGTGTTCAGTTTTTTTTATAAATAATCATGAACACTTCCCACGCTGCGCTTTGGTCCACACCTTCTTCATACGACGACCGTTACAAATTGCTGTTATCTAATTCATATTGTGGTTTCAGTCAGCCGAGAGTTATCTAAATATGACCGCTTGTGTTACGTCAATATTTCCTCAGCGTTAGGACTAATGTAACCTACATTTTCCGGTTTGGATGATTGTGTTATGCTGTCATTACTTCTGTGAATGTCTGAATATTGCATCCAAAAATAAACTTATATAAACTTATATGATGGCCATGGGTGGCTACTTTGAAGAATCTAAAATATATTATGATTTGTTGAACACTTTTTTGGTTACTACATGATTCCATATGTGTTATTTCATAGTGTTGATGTCTTCACTATTATTCTACAATAAATAAAATAGTAAAAATAAAGAAAAACTCTTGAAGTAGTAGGTGTGTCCAAACTTTTGATTGATGCTGTATGTGTATAACTATATGAGCTGGATAGCCTGTCTTTGCAATTAGTTTATTTTTGTTTGCTCTCGTTAGCATATTTAGCTAGCAGCCTCCATGGAAATTCGCTATTATCTGTGCAAATTTTGTTATCATTTGCCAATGTTTTTTGGCACCCCCTTGTGTACTAAGCCAGTAATACCATACATCCCGGGATGAGAGAAGGACGGTATGACAATATAATACATCTGGTTACCTCCCAACCCTAGTACATACCTTTCTCAGATGATTTATGATTTATAGGTTACTTTGTACTGTAACTATCCTTACTTGAATTCAGTTTTTTATGACATTTAGACTTAGCCATTTTATAGCATTCACTCACCATATTTTGGCCATTTGACAGTGTAAACATTTGCATAACTTGTTAATAAGATATGTAATAGGCTGTTGTCCCTGTTTCCATAATTAGTCTCCTGCTCAGAAGCTGTACTTTCTGTGAACAAGCCGACAACGAACATCTTTGTGTCACGACTGTATACATCTGAGTGTTATTCTGATGAAGGCCATTGTAGGTCAAAACATTGATCTATTAACCTTGCTTGAATAAAACAAAGATTTTTCAATGGTGAGAGAACGTTGCCCCTTTTTCTTTGCAATGATGATTATATTTTTTTGGGCTACACCTCGACTCATGTAGGTTGATACTCCCTCCTCTCTCTTTCCTTAATCTGAGCGCCGCACATTCTTTACATGCATGTACGCCTACATGTATGTACATTTTGTGGAAGCTCTTCGTCCCATGACAGGCCCCGTTGCCACATTTATTGGAATAGACACTTGATCCCAATACAAATCTGATAGGATCAAATTTTCGTTCAGCAGAAGCACTCCTCGTTTTGTTTTTTTCTTGTCTTTCAGGAATTTAATCAAATCCGTCATTTCAAACACTAATTTGTCAGTGTCTGTTCTCCATGTAAATCCTAGTACTTTCAAAGGAGTTAGAATTTTCGCTCACATTTTTACCATGACTTTCTCCTTTGTCCATTCAGTTTTCAGCTTTTGCGAATTTGTTTGACATTTGCATAGGTTCATGCTTGTGCTGTCCATGCTCTCTTTAGCCTTCATGGTTATATCAGAGGCTGTTTCTTTGTCCTCTGTTCCGCAGATGAGGTCGTCAACATGCAAGCATTCCATCAGTGAAGTTACCATGTCTGTATATACCCCGTCATACTTGTTCAGATTGTGGCTGCTAAAAGCAATGGGCTTGCAGGTGCTCTAAAATGGAACTCTCGTCATTCCAAGAGTGTACATCTTGATTTCTTCACTTAACATGGGGGTTTCACTTGTCCATATGAATCTCAATACGTATCTGTCCATTTCGTTTTGTGAGATTTGCACAAATGCTTTCGTGATGTCTGCCATTAGCACTACTCTGTGCTGCCTGAAGTTAATTAGGATACTCGACAGGTCAGGGTTTAGGTTTGGACCTGTTCGTAAGCAGTCATTTAACGAACGATGCTCATCAAATATCTTATTCCAAAATCATGGGCATTAATATGGAGATGGTCCCCCCTTTGCTGATATAACAGCCTCCTCTCTTCTGGGAAGGCTTTCCGCTAGATGTTGGAACAATGCTGCGGGGACTTGCATACATTCAGCCACGAGCATTAGTGAGGTCGGGCATTGTTGTCGGGCGATTAGGGCTGGCTCGCAGTCTGCATTCCAATTCATCCCAAAGGTGTTTGATGGGGTTGAGGTCAGGGCTTTGTGCTAACAGGTAGCATTCTCCTGGCATCCGCCAAACCTAGATTAGTTCGTCAGACTGGCAGATGGTGAAGCCTGATTCATCACTCCAGGCAATGCGTTTCCACTGCTCCTGAGTCCAATGGCGGCGAGCTTTACACCAATCCAGCAGACGCTTGGTATTGTGCATGGTGATCTTAGGCTTCTGTGCGGCTACTCAGACATGGAAACCCATTTCATGAAGCTCCCGGCGAACAGTTCTTATGCTGACGTTGCTTCCAGAAGCAGTTTGGAACTCGATAATTAGTGTTGCAACCGAGGACAGACAATTTTTATGCGCTGCGCGCTTCAGCACTCGGTTGTCCCGATCTGTGAGCTTGTGTGGCCTACTACTTCGCGACTGAGCCGTTGTTTCTCCTAGACGTTTCCACTTTACAATAACAGCACTTACAGTTGACCAGGGCAGGTCTAGCAGGGCAGAAATTAGACGAACTGACTTATCGGAAAGGTGGCATCCTATGACGGCGCCACGTTGAAAGTCACTGAGCTCTTCAGTAAGGCCATTCTACTGCCAATGTTTGTCTATGGGGATTGCATGGCTGTGTGCTCGATTTTATACACCTGATAGCAATAGCCGAATCCACTCATTTGAAGGGGTGTCCACCTACACTTTATATACAAAAGTATCTCTCTCATGCGAGGATGCATCAAACACTACTCTGAGGGATATCTGAATGATCACTAAGCACCTGCTCTACAATACCTTGGCTTAGATCGTCTTGAATCACATCTGTAATACATCTCATCAGATGGTGCAATCTGTTTTCTGCCGTGACATAATTGGATTGAAGCCTCATTTGATATCTCCCGTGGATGTACTTCACATTCTCTCCAGACTTCTACAGTGCGTCTTCATTCAACTGTGTTGCACTCTGCTCTTTTTCCATGTGAATACCGATCGATTCCGTTTCCCAAAATGTGCGCTATTGCTCAGAAGCGCTTGCTCTTCTCCCCCACTCATGTGCATTAGGGAAAGGAAAGGGGGGATCCCTAGTTTTAGTTGAATTCAGTTTATTAATTCAACCATTTTTAAAAACAAGCACACATAAAACTTGTAAAAGGCAAACATGCCCATGAGTAAAATCATAGAGGATAACACACAAAGTCTGGGACTTATTTCCATTGTGGTCCTCTTGAAACAAGATGGCTTGGCAAGATCGAACACAGTTAAACACAGTATGTGGCATTGAGATAATAAAACATAGTTAGTTGCACAACTGAATGCATTCAACTGAAATGTGTCTTCCGCATTTAACCTACTCCAATGTCTTGAGGTTCATATGTGACTGGTAACACTGGTGTTTCTGTGCCTTGCACTAGCCATCCAATTGTGCTCTCCAGAGCCACTAGTCCTTCGTTCAGTCTCTCAATTCTTCCCGTCACAATTTTTCAATAACGATCACCTCCTATTAGAATAGACAACTCTTCTGTGTTCATACCTCTGATTGGGGTGTTGGCCCCATGCAGTCCTCTCTCTTCGAAGATTTCTTCTCATCTGTTCACTTGCCAATTTCCTATTTGACTTGCACACTTGAGGTGTCTCCAATAGGTTTATAACTACCCCTTGGCTATTTTTCAGATTTCTTAAACGCACCCGTACTTTTCTGCAGATTATCTTCTTGGGTGTAACCGAGCCGAACATATGCACATTCAAGACTTCCTGTCCTACTACAGGTAAGTTAAGTGCTCGTGAAATGTCTTTTAATGCAACTGGGTTGGCTGCCCCCGTCTAGAAAACACCTGGCTACTTGACTCTGTTTAGGCACTTGTATAAACACTGTAGCTGTTTGCAGTAATACTGTGCTACCTTCACTGTTACCTGGTGAAATAGAAACTACAGCATCTGATGTGTCCATGTGCTCTCTATGGCATGTCTCTGTGCGCAATTGGCCTGTGCGTTCTTGGCGAGTCTCTGTGTGCATTGGGTACTCTGGGCGCTGATTGGCTGATTGAGTGCAGATTGTGCGGTGACGTATGTCTTGTACCTAGACACACAACACTTGCCTTGTCTCCTCAGCTTTTCTCATTTCCACCATTAACTCATTACAGTATTTGGATTTGTGATCCATTCTGTCACAGAATATACATTGTGACTCCTCCTTCGCACTTGTGTGAAAAGTTGCTGTCAAGGATGTGTTGGGATTTCTTCCCTCGACTGTTCTCCTCTCCCATGTCCTGTCTCCCGTTCCTTCACTCTCGTGGAACGTTCTTCTGCTTTTGTGTCGGTGTCAGATTAGCCATCTCCTCTCGGCCCTCGACCTCCCTCATGAGATCTTTAACACAGAGAACTAGAGGTTTACCGATTTTATGATTTTTCAACGCCGATACCGATTATTGGAGGACCAAAAAAGCCGATACTGATTAATCTGCTGATTTTTATATATATATTTGTAATAATGACAATTACAACAATACTGAATGAACAACAAACAATTTTATTTTAACTTAATATAATACATAAATACAATCTAAATAATCTGAAATAAGTACTGAAACATGCTCAATTTGGTTTAAATAATGCAAAAACAGTGTTGTCTCCAAAAAAGTAAAAGTGCAATATGTGCCATGTAAAAAAGCTAACGTTTAAGTTCCTTGATCAGAACATATGAAAGCTGGTGGTTCAATATTCCCAGTTAAGAAGTTTTAGGTTGTAGTTATTATAGGAATTATGACGCGTCGACTATTTCTCTCTATACCATTTGTATTTCATATACCTTTGATGATTGGATGTTCTAATAGGCACTTTAGTATTGCCAGCCAATCCTGACTAGTCTCCCAGTCCCTGCCGCTGAAAAACATCTCAACTGCATGATGCTTCACCGTAGGGATGTTGCCACCACCATGCTTCACCGTAGGGATGGTGCCAGGTTTCCTTCGGATGTGACGTTTGGAAATCAGGCCAAAGAGTTCAATCTTGGTTTCATCAAACTCGAGAATCTTGTTTCTCATGGTCAGAGTCCTTTGGGTGCCTTTTGGCAAACTCCAAGCGGGCTGTCATATGCCTTTTACTGAGGCGTGACTTCCGTCTGGCCACTCTACCATAAAGGCCTGATTGGTGGAGTGCTGCAGAGATGGTTGTCCTTCTGGAAGATTCTCCCATGTCAACAGAGGAACTCTGGAGCTCTGTCAGAGTGACCATCAGGTTCTTGGTCACCTCCCTGACCAATGAACTTCTCCCCCGATTGCTCACTTTGCCCAGGTGGCCAGCTCTAGGAAGAGTGTTGGTGGTTCATTGGCCACTTCTTCCATTTAAGAATGATGGAGGGCACTGTGTTATTGGGGACCTTCAATGCTGCAGACATTTTTGGTACCCTTCCCCAGATCTGTGCCTCGACACAATCCTGTCTCAGAGCTCTATGGACAATTCCTTCGACCTCACGGCTTGCTTTTTGCTCTGAAAGGCACTGTCAACTGTGGGACTTTATATAGACAGGTGTGTGCCTTTCCAAATCATGTCCAATCAATCATGTCCACCTCAGGTGTACTCCAATCAAGTTGTAGAAACATCTCAAGGATGATCAATGGACACAGGATGCACCTGAGCTCAATTTCGAGTCTCATAGCAAAGGGTCTTAATACTTTAATGTATTTCTGTTTTCGATTTTTTTCTACATTTGCAAAAATCTATTAACCTGTTTTCGCTTTGTCATTATTGGGTATTGTGTGTAGATTGATGAGGAAAAAATGTAATTCAATTCATTGTACAATAAGACTATAACGTAACAAAATGTGGAAAAAGGGAAGGTGTCTGAATACATTTGGAATGCACGGTATATCCATTTAATTTTCTTCAAAAAAGAGACACCAGCCTCATCTCCGAAGTGTTTACTAGATAGTTAACTAACCTTCCGGTTGAAAGTAATTGACTTACCCGTCAACTTTTCATTGCATAGCCCAGTGTGGACTCTTAAAAATGGTTCTTCAAAAGGCTGAGATTTGGTGCTAGTCAGGGAGGGTTTAGTGAGGAAAATATTTATTTTCTCGTTGAAAGAGGAGACTGGTAGATCTTCCGATGCCAAGTCGGAGGACGGCGCGGAGGAAGGGGTTGCTCGTACCCCCTTTATATTGCCCCGATTCGACCCTGTATCTTCGGCTTTGGGTCGTTCAGACGGGACCGGTAGGCTAAAGGTGAGGCTGGCCCATTTGGAAATGGCACAAAAAGATAGTGTGTTAGACAGATGGAGTTTGATTTAGAAATTAGGAAAATGGAAATAGAAGCCGACAAGGAGGTAAGGATCCGACAACTGGAGCCAGACGCTGGCTCCAGTGCGACTCCACAACCTGCTCATCATCAAGCCCAATTCGATGTAAGTAAAAATATTGCGTTAGTCCCTCCTTTTCGGGAGTCGAAAGTTGATTCTTATTTCTCTGCGTTTGAACTTGTGGCCGCTGCGCTGCATTGGCCACTCGAGATTTCGCCGCTCCTGTTGCAATGTAAATCTAACAATTGTTTACTGACAGATTATTTCACTTATAATTCACTGTATCACAATTTCAGTTGGTCAGAAGTTTACATACATTAAGTTGACTGTGCCTTTAAACAGCTTGGAATATTCCAGAAAATGATGTCATTGCTTTAGAAGCTTCTGATAGGCTAATTGACATCATTTGAGTCAATTGGAGGTGTACCTGTGGATGTATTTCAAGGCCTACCTTCAAACTCAGTGCCAAAAGAAATCAGCCAAGATGTCAGAAAAATATTTGTGGACCTTCACAAGTCTGGTTCATCCTTGGGAGCAATTTCCAAACGCCTGAAGGTACCACGTTCATCTGTGCAAACGCCATGGGACCACGCAGCCGTCATACTGCTTAGGAAGTAGACTCGTTCTGTCTCCTAGAGCTGAACGTACTTTGATGCGAAAGGTGTAAAATCAATCCCAGAACAACAGCAAAGGACCTTGTGAAGATGCTGGAGGAAACAGGTACAAAAGTATCTATATCCACAGTAAAACGAGTCCTATATCGACAAAACCTGAAAGGCCCGCTCAGCAAGGAAGAGCCACTGCTCCAAAACCGCCATAAAAAAAGCCAGACTACGGTTTGCAGCAGCACATGGGAACAAAGATCTTTCCTTTTGGAGAAATGTCCTCTGGTCTGATGAAACAAAAATAGAACTGTTTGACCATAATGACCATCGTTATGTTTGGAGGAAAAAGGGGGAAGCTTGCAAGCCGAAGAACACCATCCCAACCATGAAGCACAGGGGTGGCAGCATCATGTTGTGGGGGTGCTTTGCTGCAGGATGGACTGGTGCACTTCCCAAAATAGATGGCATCATGAAGAAGGGAAATTATGTGGATATTTTGAAGCAACATCTCAAGACATCAGTCAGGAAATTAAAGCTTGGTCGCAAATGGACAATGACCCCAAGCATACTTCCAAAGTTGTGGGAAAATGGCTTAAGGATAACAAAGTCAAGGTATTGGATTGGCCATCACAAAGCCCTGACCTCAATCCTATAGAACATTGTGGCAGAACTGAAAAAGTATGTGCGAGCACGGAGGCCTACAAACTTGACTCACTTACACCAGCTCGGTCAGGAGGAATGGGCCAAAATTCACCCAACTTGTTGTGGGAAGCTTGTGGAAGGCTACCCGAAATGTTTGACCCAAGTTCAACAATTTAAAGGCAATGCTACCAAATGCTAATTGAGTGTTTTGTAAACTTCTGACCCACTGGGAATGTGATGAAAAAAAAAAGCTGAAATAAATCATTCTCTCTCTTATTTTGGCATGTCACATTCTTAAAATAAAGTGGTGATCCTAACTGACCTAAGACCGGGAATTTGTACTAGGATTAAATGTCAGGAATTGTGAAAAACTGAGTTTAAATGTTTTTGGCTCAGGTGTATGTAAACTTCCGACTTTAACTGTAGGTAAAACAACTGTGTTGTGGGCTTATGAGGTGGTGCCTGAAGCCTATAGGCAGCGCTTCAGGAACCACAAGAAATCCTCTCACCATACTTTTGTTGAGTTTGCAAGGGACAAATAGTCTCTGTTTAATCGCTGGTGTTCAGCCAACAAAGCTAACACCATTGCTGATATTCAGGAGTTGATGCTGTTGGAGGATTTTAAAGGCAACCTGCCTGATGGAATTGTAGGACGTTTAAATGAACAGAAAGCGGCGACATTGGCCCAGGCAGCAGTGTTGGCAAATGAGTACGCTTTGACACACAATACTGTCTTTGGTGCGCCTCGTTTTGAGGGACGAACGATTACATCATCAGTGCTTCGCTCGGGTCGCTTTTCCTCTGACGACCCTAAGCCTTTGCACGAAATCTGTGAATGTTTTTACTGTCACCAAAAGGGTCACGTGTTTGCGGACGGCCCGGTTTTGAAAAATACATAATAAATACCGAAACAGTCCCTGTCACCTCCCCTAAATTAAAAAGCGCGGGTTTAGTCCAGTCTTTGGCTCGTCCGTTGGACCGAGTTATTGATTCAGCATTTGGGAAACCGGATCCTATCTGTGGTCCGTTTATCACTGCCGATAGAGTTTCCTTAACTGAAGAACAAGTTGATCAAAAGCCCATGCCAATCTTACAAGACACCGGGGCGGCACAGTCAGTAATCGTTACTGGTGCTTTACCCTGGTCACTTGAAACGTATTGTGGCTCGCGTGTCATATTACAGGTTATAGAGACAAAAAAACGTACCTGTACCATTACACTGGGTCCACTTAGTGTCAGACTTGGTATCAGGACGTTTCCGTGTTGGTGTAGTGTCTACACTGCCAGTAAAAGGAGTCACATTGCTACTAGGGAATGATATCGCTGGTGGTAACGTCACTCCTGTATTATAAGTAGTAGACAACCTGAGAAATCAAAACTGCAGATGATAAATTGGTTCAAGCATTTTCCCATGTTTTTCCTGCTTGTGTGTTAACAAGGGCACAATCTCGCAAGCTGGGAGATGTGGTTGATTTGTCTAGTTGCATTTTTGAGAATGTTGAGGTAGAATACAATGCACCGAGTATTCCTTCTGCAAGGCCGACAGTTTTTACCCCTGTAAAAACTAAGGCAGGGGAAAGCGAAATCTTGCCCTAATCACATGGCATTCTTTTGTCTGTCACCCCCGAGAAGGTGATTGAATGTCAAAAGGGAGACACCAGTCTTCGCAAGTGTTTTGCTTCGGTAATTTTCACTGAGGAAGCCAAAACTAGGAAGACCGCCTACTTTATGGAAGCAGGAGTTTTGATGCGTAAATGGCCAGCTCATAACACAGTTAGTGACTGGAGTGAAGTGTGTCAAGTGGTTGTTCCTAAACCGTTCCGACAGCAGGTGCTGTCACTCACCCATGACCAGGCGTGGTCCGGACATTTGGGGATCAAAAAGACTTATAACCGAGTCCTTCGACATTTTTTCTGACCAGGTTTGAAGTCTGACGTTGTCCAATTTTGTAAAACATGTCATGTATGTCAACTCACTGGGAAAGTGAATCAAACAGTTCCTCGCGCGCCGCTCTGCCTGATTCCTGTTGTGGGGGAACCGTTTGAGCGAGTGATAATCGATTGTGTAGGTCCGTTGCCGAAAACCAGGTCAGGTAACCAGTTCTTACTAACAATAATGTGCAGTGCTACTCGATACCCAGAGGCTATCCCTCTCCGTACTATAACGGCTAAGACTGTGGTGAAGGCACTAGTGAAGTTCTTCTCTACGTTTGGACTCCCTAAAGTAATCCAAACTGATCAGGGAACCAACTTTATGTCAAAACAGTTCTCAAATATGTTAAAGACACTGTGTATTTCCCATCAGGTCTCCAGTCCGTATCATCGTATCAAGTTTTGAAGGAGCATATCCTATCTCCTAAACCCAGTAGCACCCCTAAAAATGTGTTGGATTATGTCAGTAAGATACGGGAGAGACTGCACGCCGCATGTGTGTTAGCCCAAAAGTCTGTCTCCTCGTCTCAAAAACCGCATGAAGTTACATTATGCGATTATGCGACCAATTATGTGATAAAGAACCCAGATCGTAGTGTGGCTGCGGTGGTGCTGAAGCCTGGCTGGGACATAGAGGAGGATAAGGAGGACGGGTTGGAGTTACAGCAATGTAAATGTTTATGTAATTCGCAGATGCTGAAAAAGTTACCTTCTCAAAAGGAACATTTGGATAACGATCAAACTAATGATCTTATCCTATTGATAAATAGTTTTCTCAATGTGTTTCAGGATGTTCCAAGTCGCACGTCCATCTTGGAACATGACGTGGATGTGGGGAACACTGCTCCTATACGTCAGCATCCGTACCGGGTTAATGCTAAGAAAAGGGAGGTAATGAAAAGTGAGGTAGCTTATTTATTACTGAATGACATGGTAAAACTCAATAACAGCTCCTGGAGTTCCCCGTGTATTCTCGTTCCTAAGCCTGACGGTACGTCCCGCTTATGTACGGACTATCGTCGCGTAAATGCCGTTACAAAGTCAGATTATTTTCCTCTACCTCGCTTAGATGACTGCATTGATAGAATTGGCTCTGCTGCTTACGTTAGTAAGTTAGATTTGCTAAAAGGTTATTGGCAGGTGCCTCTGACCTCTCGAGTTTCTGACATCTCGGGCTTCGTTGTTCCTGATAACTTCGTACAATACACTGTGATGCCCTTTGGAATGTGTAATGCACCTGCTACTTTTCAGCTTCTAGCTAACATTGTGCTCGCGGTTGTGCCAAATTGCACTGTTTACCTTGACGATGTGGTGATTCATTCTTCTACTTGGTCTAATCTAGCCACATTGAAAGGTGTGTTTCAGCGGTTGGAAAATGTTTATTTAACCCTCAATTTGGCCAAGTGTGAGTTTGGGAAGGCTACTGTGACTTACTTAGGGAAGCTGGTGGGACGAGGTCAAGTGCGCCCAGGAACTGGCAAAGTGGAAGCAATTGTTGCTTTTTCTGCTCCCACGACTCGCCGCCAGTTGCGCAGATTCCTGGGGATGGTAGGGTACTATCGTACGTTCTGTAAGAATGCTAGTAGCTCCCCTTACATCTCTGCTTAGTCCAAAAGTACCATTTAAGTGGTGCCAGGAATGTAACTATGCTTTTGAGTCCACCAAGCGCTGCTTTGTAGTGCCCCAGTGCTTGCCGCCACCAAATTTGACAAACCTTTTAAGTTGGAGGTAGACGCTAGTATAGTGGGGGTGGGTGCGGTTCTCTTGCATGAAGATGAAGAGGGAGTGGATCGGCCCGTCAGTTTCTTCTCCCATAAGTTCAACTCGTTTCAGTCAAGGTACTCCACCATTGAACAAGATATGTGGGCTTTATTGCTAGCTTTACAGTTTTTTGAGGTATATGTGGGCGCCAGTACCTTGCCTGTACTGGTCTTCACGGACCATAATCCTTTAGTGTTTTTAAAGCAAATGTGCAATCAGAACCGCCGCCTTATGCGGTGGACTCTGATTGTACAAGGATACAATATACAGATTCACTATGTGAAGAGTTTGGCGAAATTGATCGCCGATGCTCTATCACGGGTTTAGTAACTGGGGATGCGTGTTTTTTGTTGTTGTGGTCGTGTTTTGGGGTGGGCGTGTTACGTTCCCCAGGTTCTGTGCTGTGGGTTTGTATGTGTGTATTTCAGGAAATAGCTTCCTGGATTCTAAGCAGCTGATTGGGAGGCCCCATCGATGATTGGAGCTCTGAACCCTCCCTCTCGTCAGGGGAAACAGCTGTGTCCCACAAAATGTGTATATATTACCTTTTTTCAAACTCTCATAACCTTTTTTCAAACTCTCATAACCTAACTTAACTTTCATAAATTGTAATGAAAATTGGTGGTCAGCTAGCTAGAAGGGTGTATCTTGTCGCAAAACGTACCGTTATTTTCCAGTCCATTTAAATTTTGAGCTCCAGGGGATTTTGTCCTCCAACCGCTAGAGAGTCTGAAGTTACGACAACCACCAACACAAAACAATGCAAGTTCTTTTTAAAGATCTTTACTGTCGTTTTATTAAAAAAAAAAAAATGTAAATGGATGTCTAAGTCTTTTTGTAAATGATTGTAAAACCCAGTACGATGTTGGGGGAAAATTTGCTTGGCCTATTTCATAATCTAAACCAGTTCTTTAAATGGCCAATACAAAAAGTGTTTTGTTTAGGCCTATATGCATGCCCTGATGCATTTATTGCTCAAATCTCTGACAACTATTGTTTTAAGTAAAAACCAATAAAACAATCAACTTTTTTTTTTAACATTCTACACAACAAATCATTTTTGTTGTAGTTTGTTATAGGTAGTTTTTAAGGACACGTAACTGTGGATCATTTGGCCAATATCACTTGTTGATTGATGGCGCTGGCAGAGCCCAGTTAGAGGTTTCTTTCTTTTAGATCTGAACGGTTTCTCGGATCCGAACCAACACGGGTTTGTTTTCCACAGTCCTTTTCGGAACAGGTCTGACTGTCCTCGGGTCAATTCGGAACAGGTCTGACTGTCCTCGGGTCAATTCGGGACGGGTCTCCGTTTTAAATATTTATTTATCTATGCAATGCGGGTCAGGTGGGGAAGCCACAGATCTGTTTAGTGCCGTAGGAACAACAGTGCTTGAGGACTAAAAATATCAACAAAACAAGCACATTTTAGAATGTTTGCAGCATTTCTCTGTTATTTCGAGATGAGCTAGATGGTTCTTGAAATGTAACACCCAATCAAAATCTTGCCGCTGGGTGTGAGTGGACAATCCATTTTTGTACTACAAAATTCTCCAGACTTCCAAGGGAGGCGTGACAACGACGTGATTGTGGAAGTATGGCAAGACTAGTCTAGGCCTAGCCTATATTCTGACTCTTCATTTTCTGCTGTCTCAATGCAGCACTCCTGCACCTTTTTCCAACTTTTTTTTTAAAGACGTGGAATTAGTATTTCACTCATATTCGAATTTGACATAGACAGTTTGGAAACAGAGGATGATACACATTTAGAGTAGAGCGTTTAAACTTTGAAGTGGCACTCACCCCTTTTTTAAAAAGTGTTTGACTTTAATTGAGTCTATTAGAGATAGCAGCGGCGTATTTAACTAGCCTAAATAAAATTCCACTCTGGGAAAAGGGCTTAAGTTATTCAGAATGAGTCTGTCATTAGATGTTAGGAAACTTCTACATTTCAACTGTCGTCTCCCTCTTTCTCTGCATCCCTTAGTTAGTCTAATTGTGTGTTGCACACTGGTAAATAACTACACAAGGGCAGTTTTGCTCTTTTTATTTTGTGGTGTTAGTTATTCATGTTTGACCTCTACACAAGGTGTTTTGTAATGAGTATGGCACTGGAAAGAACAGCTGTGGGATGCAGATGAGGAAGAGTGGGAAAGAGAGGGGACGGGGGATGAAGGGTCACAGATACAGCACGGATGCAGTATGACTACATTTAGATTTTTTTTTTTTGTGAACGAGTTTTAGAACATTTTGTTCACATAAAAAAACAGCGGGAGATTTTAATTTCCTTCTATTACATAATTTAACATCAACACATCAAGCATATGTTTTTGTTAAAAAAAAATGTGGACATTTTTGAAAGTAGTCCTTGTGCATAGAGTTGTTTGTTTTTAAGTATGGTTTGTTTAACTTTGCAATCAATGTTTTTTTGTTTGTCATATATTTTAAAGGGAAAAAAATCTGTCTCGGCATCATTCCGTTGAAACCATGAAATTGCCCCTCTCTCGTTCCGCTGCTTGCTCGCTGCACCCTGTGCTGAGGAGGCTAGCCCATCTTTCTGTCTCCTCTCTCTTGTTCTGTCTTTCTCTCCCTCTCGCCAGCGGGATGGCTCTGTCTCTGGTGGGGGAGTGTGTATGTGTCTGTTTCTCGCCTCTCTCCTTCTCTCGTCTTCCACTGAGACTAGCAGGATGGCTCTAGCGGCGATGGGAGTGTGGTGTGTCTGTCTCCATGTGGATCAGCACTGGCCAGCTGCCTGGAAGGAATACCAATAAAGCACCACAGGATCCTTCCTCTCTCTCACCCCTGTGTGTGTGTGTGTGTGTGTGTCTGTCTGTCTGTCTGTCTGTGTGTGTGTCTCTGAGAGATGACAGCTTCGTGTGTGTGTGTTTTACTGAATCATCCCGCTGGGGAGGAGCAATGGATTCACTTGTGCAGCGTCCCTAATTCTTCGCCGTCTAGACTACTCATCACAGTCAGCGTCGAACCACACACTACTCAATATTTATCACACGGCTCAATATGTTACCACACCCCTAGTATATGGCTTATTCACAACATTCTTTTTGCATTACTCAATATTTGTTCCGTAACTCAATATTTATTACGCCCTCTGCTCAATTGGCTGGTTCAATCGACAGAGTCAAGAATTGTTATGCCGCTCAACTCAATAACTTAGTCCTTAAAACACATGTTTTGAAGGTGTAGGGTTGGGAAAAGCATATGAATTATGAACTGCAAGTTTGAATTAAATTCAGACAGATTCTGTGCATCAAAACGAAGCAAATAGCCAATTGTGACAGCAGTATAACTGGCCCCTCTCAATGCTCCATTGTTGTGTGCATATGAGCGAAAGGTTTGTTATTGCATGAAATTGGATTATAACTCAGATCATTGATCCAAGAAGGGATTCATTGTAGCCCGAGATATTACAGCAATATCGTCTAGTGCTATACTGGCCCTGAACATAGCCGAACAAGTCGTCTGTCAATGGACTTGACTTGCTGTTTTTCCCCAGACCTCAAAAGTGGTCCCTGATGTGGTGAAAGCATTGTTGTGGACTTAAAACATCCAGTTTTGTTGTTTTTCTATTCGAGTTAAAATGACACAAAAAACACACACGGACACGCTACAGTCTTCAGTTCAGTGTGTCGGTCAAGACGAGTGCTAGGAAGGTTGTGTTGTGCTGGGTTTGGTCTGGTTGACGCAGCCTTGATTACAATCACCGGATTACAATCATCGCTCATGCTCACATTCTCCTGACCTCAGTGCACCCTGTCTGGCCTCAGTGCACCCTGTCTGCACATAGGCTTGTCTATCAGGTTTCAGGAAAGACCCAAATGCAGACTGTGTTGAAGTACCAATGTTTATTACAGCAACAGGGGCAGGCGGACGACAGGTCAAGGCAGGCTGGGGTCGATAATTCAGGGTAGTGGGCAACGGTACAGGACGGCAGGCAGGGTCAGGGGAAGGGGCAGGCAGAGAAGTCAGGCAGACAGGCTCAGAGTCAGGACAGGCAAGGGTCAAAAACCAGGAGGGCAAGAAACAGAGAGACTGGGGAAAAGCAGGAGCTGAGACAAAACGTTGGTTGACTTGACGAACTGGCAACACACAGAGAACACGGGTATAAGTACCCAGGGGATAATGGGGAAAATGGGTGACACCTGAAGGGGGGTGGAGACCAGCACAAGGACAGGTGAAACAGATCAGGATGTGACATCTCTACTACTGACTGACACACTGAACTGAAGATTGTAGCGAGTGTGTATCTGTGTGTTTTTGTGTGTGTTTGTGCGTGTGTGTGTTCTGTTCAGGCAGGTTGATGTAACCTTACCTGAAACTAAGAAACCTCACCTTCGTTGAACTGTGTGTGATTCAATGTGAATCACTATAATTGACTGGTAAACACTGTGTGAAGCAGGGCCTCTTGTGCTAGAGAAGAGACTGCTAGCTAGTGGACAGAAGAGCAGGCAGATACTCCTTTACAGCTGAGGCAGGCTCCCTCCCCTGAAAGTCCTCAATCTTGGTAACGATACCAGTATCACGATACCATGATACTCGCTTTTCCATGGCAAAGAAGAAAACACGAAGCAGACTTACCTCTATGGTCCTTTAAAAACCTGCTGTATGTAAGATATTGTGTGATATAGCTTGGGGGGAAAAAACAAATGTGACACGTGACAGAAGGCTGTGTGTTTGCTACAATATACTGTTTTTTCTCAAGTAAATAAGTCTGCTTCATGTTTTGTTTCCTTGCCACAATATATCCAAGTATCGCGATACTGGTATTGTGATAACCCTATTGGTTAGAGTAGGGCCATGCATGGCCGGCCCCAGGCAATTTCCCCCCCCTGTTTCAGTCATGATGGAAACACAAATGTCGGAGTCTTTTTAGACCAAGCACGGGTTTAAATCCCTCCAGTGCAAATGGCCCACAAGACTCTGGACCCAGTGAGGCCCCTACATCGCTCGCCCATCGCTGTCTCCTACATTATTAGAATCTCTCTCTCTTCTCAGTTTTTCTTCTATAAGTCCTCACCCAGGGAACTCCACTCGCCTCCCCAACTTCCCTCCTCTCCAATAGTATAACTCTGCGCAGCCATAGGAAAAAGCTTAAGTGAAAACGAGAGCAGCTCCAAGGCAGATTGGGAGTACAGTCAGTGCACTTTCTTATTAGCTTTAATTCATTTCTAAGAGTCTCTCATCCAAAGAGATGTATAGATTGAGAAGCAGTTTGAGAGTCACTTGTGTAGAAACGCGAGATGAACGGCAGTGTAAGTTATAGCGCGACAGGGAGCAGGTGTGCAGTAAATGTGAATGTAGCCTACTAGTTTTGTTTTTCTGATGAGTACTATTCTTTCCAAGTTCACCAACTCATGTCGGGTTTTGCCCCAGCTGCAAGCCAAGAGTCATCAATATAGAAGTCATCCGAGCACCAAACCTCTCCCTTCATTTATTTATATTTCTACGTTCCACATCATGGCACCGTTCAGTACTATAACTGCAATGCAGCTTCACGCTTCAATCTAAACCAGAAATAGCCTAAACGGGTTGTCCTCAAACCGAAGGCATAGAATCAAAGAGCTGTTGCCTCAAGCATTTTCCAGTGGTTCCAGAGCCAGACTAACATGCCGTGCATTCTGGGTAACTCTGGGGCAGAAACAGACAGGTCTTTGTGTCTGTCCCTGAACTCAAAAACACCACTGGTAATCGGACCAGACACACACACTCACACACTTCTCTGCACTTTCTCATCAAAGAGGACATGTAACCGGCTTCTCTCTCGGACTCTGACAGAGTGTACCATTTTGAGTTTCCGAAGGATTAAAATACAGCGTTGTATTTGGGCACCATCTTAGATTGAGTCAGGACAGAGGATCCATATGCATTAGCTGGGACATTGGACCACAGTCCTGGGCAGAGGCTGGAGGCTGGACAATGAGTTGTTCTCTGCAAAGAATGAGGCCTCTGTTTAGGGAAGCTTGACACGCAGTGAGAGGGAGAGAGGCTGGAGAAAGAGAGGGAGGCAGAGATGTGGTTGTGAAGAGAGTGTTCTGTTCGGTCTCTTGTTCTACAGTATTTATACATACACAGGAGCCACATGCTACGATAGCATGGCAGATAAAGCACGTGTAGATGAGCATACGTAAGAACTAAAAGCTGCAGGTAGTAGTTCTCACAGTGTATCTGTAAAACCATAATGGTTCAACCCACATCCTACCAGGATCTGTGCAGACGTACGTTATAGTCTTCATGATGTTCATAGCATCACGCGCTTTCTCGCTGTATCACACAGAAACCCAGTGTGTGGCGTCAGGCAGGAGAGGCATCAGGTGACGCAATCTGAGAAAGATGGCATCCTAGCAGTTCCTCATAGGCTACTTTACCCGTTTGTCTCCCAAATTCATGATAGTTTGAACTACCACCAAGCTATTTGCACTAATTGATTAACTTCCAGTTGTAGCCAACAAAAACGCAACCTTCCCCGTTACGCACGTGCCCCAGAAACGCTCGATAGGGCCCGCAGCGTGGAATCGTGCGAGAAAGAGACTTGATCCAATTCTTTCGAAGCTGTATTGGAGAAACACTTCGCACGAGCCTCAATGGCCGCCTGGGACGAGCTGAAATGTGGCCTGAACGAATACAAGAAAGACATCAAAGAGCTGTGCGATGACTGTGCTTCTTTGTCCAAGCTCGTGGGAAAATCTGAGGCCACTATTACCAAACGCAGAGAATCACTTGAACCCCTAGAACCCAAGCTTGAACTTCTAGAATCCAATCTTTTCGAGATGGAAGATTGAGCAAGGAGAGAACCTTCTTTTAATCAATCTAGAAGAAGGAATTGAAAAGAACAATGCTATATCCTACTTCACAGAGTATATCCCCAAATTGTTCCCACTGCTCTCTGGTTCTCCCATAGAACTTACAGTATGTGCTGTATGCGCTTTGCCCCCGACTTCCGTGTGCAAACCAGGAGCAGACACCAGCCCTGCTACCCACTGATGAACAAGGCACGGGAGGCCGGCTACCAAGCCTTCCTCCTCTACCCAGCAACCATCAAGTTGACTCGGGCATCAGAGCAGCTAACCTTCCAGGACATTACCAAGGCTGAATGCTTCATTGCATCCTGGGATTCTACTTTAATCACCTGCAACCGAGCATGGAAAGCCATATCCCAAAACGGACAACTACAAAGGGGGATAAGACCTGAAATGGGCTAATAAAACTGTACCATTAATTCTGACTGTTGCAGTAGAAAGTGTTTTCCTCCAATCAGCTTACTTATTCTAATATTGTTCGCAAGCTATACCGAATAGCATGTCATTGTTTTCATGGCTCCGATGTTTGCTTATAGCGTGATTACGCACCAGGCCCTCCTATTGGTTCAATCCGCAACCAATAGCATTGTTTTATTTGTTATTTTTTTTGTGTTGTTTTACTTACTAGTTTGCGTCAGTTTCTATTTTGAAAAATCTCATTAGCGTTGTTAGTGTAGGCTTCGCCTACACCAGCGTTTCCCAAACTCGGTCCTGGGGACCCCAAGAGGTGCACGTTTTGGTTTTTGCCCAAACACTACACAGCTGATTCAAATGATCAAAGATTATTTGAATAAGCTGTGTAGTGCTAGGGCAAAAACCAAAATGTGTTTGGGAAACCCTGGCCTACACTAACACAGACTAAGCCACCATCAATTTCTTTAGAGTAGGCCTACTTATACAGGTATAGTTTGCCTTAATTGACCAATTAAAGTCTTGAATAACTTGATCTATTTGTTTTGCTTATTCATTTACAGTACACTATATAGGTATAAGCTAAGTTTTTTCTTTTCCCTTTTTGTTTCTCTTTTCTACGTATTTTTCTATCGTCAGGCCTGTTATTATTATACTTTTGGGGGGTGGACTATTATCAATATTCAAATTTTTTTACTCTTATTTTAAGCTTGGTTCTCTTTTTTTCAGGATTGGTGGGGGATGAGCTTGCGTCCCCACTCCCAGTGGACCGGGTTGTAGATCCATTTTGTGTCCGGCTCGATCACTTGGGATTTTCTTGGGTAGGGTTACTGGGAATATGTGTCTGTCTTTGTATGTCTTAGGGAATGGGTCAGGACCTTGCTATAGTCTAAATACAGTCAGTAAAATCATTTGGAGGTTATTTCTTATAGATGTCCATTCACCTGCAATAAAAACATGTAACCTGAAAAATGACTCATCTCAATATGCTTGCTTTTAACGCACACAGGCTCAATACTTCACACAAAAGGACGAGCTGTCTATATTTGTCCTGTCTGAAAAATGTTGATATAGCTCTCAGACAAGAGATACATATCCTACTGAAAGATGTCCACAGGGTCAACAACAAACACTTTAAAGTATTCATTCAGAAAAAAAGCAAGGGGCACAATGATAATTGGGAAGCAGATTGGTGATTGTGATTGTGGAGGCCAGGTCAGCTGATGCAGCACTCCATCACTCTCCTCCCATCACTCTCCTCCTTGGTTAAATAGCCCTTACACAGCCTGGAGTTGTGTTGGGTCATTGTCCAGTTGAAAACAAATGATAGTCCCACTAAGTGCAAACCAGACGGGATGGCGTATCGTTGCAGAATGCTGTGGTAGCCATGCTGGTTAAGTGTGTCTTGAATTCTAAATAAATCACTGATAGTTTCACCAGCAAAGCACTACTGTACGTAGATGGTGTCTGACATTGTGGACAGTTGTAGCTTACGTGCGTTCCAAGACTTAAAAAATAAATACGATCGGCCTGGTTCCTCATTTTTTCTTTCCTTTGCACTTTGTTCGGCTCTTCGTGCTTATGGAGAAGCCCGGGGTTCAAATCTAGTATCTCATACTATACACAAAATACTGGCAGCAAGGGTAAGTAAGGGCATAGTCTCCAAATGATATATTTATATATTCCTACTCAAACCAACATTACCAATCTGTTCAACATGGAACAAAGATATACCAGCAGTGGATATTAACTGCAGTACTTTCTGGTCCAGTATCACATTTTCATCAAGAAACCCAAATTACCCACTTTAATTTTGCCCATGAGTTCTGCAACTCCCAAAAACTTTCCAGATGAACATATTTCTGTATGCTCTGCCCCCAGAGTACTCTTGGCACATGTATTCATATGGTCTGGAAGTGCCCAGAGGTTTTCTCCTTGAGGCATTCTGTGGCTTCATCACGATCAGGCATTTTGTCTAAACCCATCCCATGTCTGCCTAATGTGCTTCTGCTTAATGATGACTCGTCACTGAACTTAACATGCAGGTAGAGAAAGAGTTGGCTTTGCCGGCCCAACAGCAGACGAGAGAATGGTTGCCTTACGATGGCAAGCTCCACACACACTGCCACATCAGAAATGTATTTATTTATGGACATAGCTCAACTTGAACTCTCAATCTCGCGATTGCATGTTGCAAACTCAGAGAATATTAACATATGGACTACAACACTTGGCAGGATGAAATCATTACTTTAAGATATGTGCTTAAGTAAACAGGTTCTGTGGGTGGTGGGGATAAATGTGTATTTGTGTCATGTCCGTTGGTTTGTGTTTTTTGTTGTCTTGTCACCAAAAGAAAGTTATAAAAACTTGATCACAAAAAAGAGAAGCCTAGTTGTGACAAGTTGAGTGTAACCGAGGGTAAGATAGTAAGTTAGTGAGAGACAAAGTGACTAAAATGTTGCCGTTTCAAAAACCAAGCAGGAGTAGGCTTCTGTTGTGTTCTTGCGAAACACACCTAACCCGTGTGGTAGTATAAATGATGTATGAAGAGAAAGATAAGGTTGTCAGCAACTTTGGTGCTATAACCAAGAGCTTGATACACAGTTTTACAAAATACCAAAATACGGATACTGACAGTGATGGGAATGAAAAGAGGAAGCACTGAGCTGAAAGTGTGTGTGTGTGTGTGTGTGATCAAGGATTAGGCTACAGCATTCTGAAGTAGTTTTATGTCTTTTTTTTGTCTTTCCTTGTATGCTTCAGTAATTATATAAATAGATAGTTTAAGCCTTTTTGTCTCACATGGCTTTGATATTCAGTCAGTAAATAAATGGTTAACACTATGACTTCGGAAGTGTGAGTTATTCTCTTTTCTCGTAATGATGAACTTCTCACATACTTAATATTCTCACACAAGGTTTTGCCAAGATGGTTCACTTCAACTCTGCGGGGGACATGATACTGTAGTTTAGTGAAAGCCATATGAACAAGAGACTGAAAAAACTGGCAAAAACAAAAACCCTGACCCCAATGGTTGTTTCCAGTCAGTTGTGGTGTAGATTCTAGTCCCTACCATAGCCCAACAGCCTGGTAGGTAAATATCTGATTAGTACCACCCTTTTACTTATCTAAAAACACTATTACTAGTCTTACAGGGTCAGCGTGATAACAATGTGCTGATTCCATAGGAAAATAATAACACTGTATCAATACCGAAGGATGGGGGTTTTGTTCCTCCATCTTTGTGGGGACCCCAAAATCCCCAAAGGCCAAGGAAAATTACCCCATGTGGGGACATTTCCCACGTCCCCACGATGACAACGGCTTTTTTAAGCTCAGGGGTTAGGGTTACAATTAGGGTAAGGGGTTAGTGGTTAGGTTTAGGAGTTAGGTTTAGGGTTATAGGTTAAGGTAAGGGTTAAGGTAGAAATCAATTTTAGGTGCCCATAGGGATAGAAGAACAAGGTGTGTGTGTGTGTGTGTGTGTAAAACCCTTATTTGGCACCTGTTATATTTTGGGACCCAGATTCTAATTTGTTTGCCCTGTAGCGTCCAACAAATATGACGGCCATATTGTGTGTTATGATTATGAGAACTGCAGCGTGTACATCTAGGTCAAAGGTAATGACCGAGCAACACACACATACACACAATACAGCACCAGAAAAATAGGTATTTGGAACATATATTTGAAATAGCCTGTGTCAATATAGATAAGGTTGTACTTTCCAGTGGCATTTGGAAAATGTCTCGTCAGTTAGGGGATTGAATGTTACATTGTAATATTGTCTGAGATTGTTGCCAGCCCTCTGCAGCTCTCTGTGGATTAGTTTATAAACCCTTATGTAAAGTATACTTATGTACCTTAATCTACTTATGTACCTTAATCCAAACACTTCCATTGTGTGGTGGGGCCGGGTACTGTGACAGGAAAAAATAACAACTTCAATTGTCTCTATATAATGGATAAATAAAGATGAATTTGTATAGCCTTGTGTCTGTCTGACTGAAGGTTCTGTGGTTGTCTCCGGCAGGCGGAATGGAGCAGTGGCGAAGGGAACTCCCGGAACATTCCGGAGTCGATGCATCACGGCAGCTCGGAGAACAACCTGGATCTGGACCTTAGCGGCATCCCAGACTCCCAACGCTACCTCGACTCCTCCCACCGCAGCCTAGACTCCTCCTACCGCTCCCTGCCCCCTGGACTCAACAGCTTGCAGCAGAAGATCCTCAGGGTTAGTTGTTTAATAGTTATAAAGATCTCCTAGAGTTTAGAGTGATGGGCCAGCAACAGTAAGGTGGGATGCTGGTTCAAATCCAAAGGCCGATTGGAAAATCTTGTGGGGAGTGGGCCGCAAGAGGGTTCCTGGCATAAGTATCCTAGATGCAATCGCTTGCCATTATACCATGCCATTATACAACGTGTTTGTGTGCCTAGCAGGTTTGGGTTAAAATTTTAAATAATCATTTCTGTGGACTGTAAGGAACATGGTAAAGAACAAGAAGGCCCATTTATGCTCCCAATTAATGCTTTATTGACAACGTTTCGATCCAAAACAAATTTTCATCAGGTTTAAAGATATACTTCTCCTTAATGCAACCGCTGTGTCAGATTTCAAAAAAGCTTTATGGAAAAAGCACACCATGCAATAATCTGAGTACAGCGCTCAGAGACCAAAACAAGCCATACAGATACCCGCCATGTTGTGGAGTCAACAGAGTCAGAAATAGCATTATAAATATTCACTTACCTTTGATGATCTTCATCAGAATGCACTCCCAGGAATCCCAGTTCCACAATAAATGTTTGTTTTGTTCGAAAAAGTCCATAGTTTATGTCCAAATACTTCCTTTTTGTTCGCGCGTTTAGTTCACAAATCCAAATTCATGAGGTGCAGGCACTTAGTCCAGGCGAAAAGTCTAAAAAGTTATATTACAGTTCGTAGAAACATGTCGAACGATGTATAGAATCAATCTTTAGGATGTTTTTAACATAAATCTTCAATAATGTTTCAACCGGACAATTCCTTTGTCTTTAGAAAGGAAAAGGAACGCAGCTAGCTCTCACGTGTGCGCCTGACTGAGCTCATGGCATTCTGCCAGACACCTGATTGAATCAGCTCTTAGTCTCTCCCCCTTCACAGTAGAAGCATCAAACAAGGTTCTAAAGACTGTTGACATCTAGTGGAAGCCTTAGGAAGTGCAATCGGACCAAATTTCCACTGTATATTGGATAGGCAAAGACTTGAAAACCTACAACCCACTTCCTGGTTGGATTTTCTCTCAGTGTTTTCTATCCACATCCACTAATAATATGCATATCCTACCATCTCGGCCTGAGTAGCAGGCAGTTTACTCTGGGCACGCTTTTCATCCGGACGTGAAAATACTGCCCCCTACCTCAAAGAAGTTAAGGCGTCCGCATGCTTCCCAGCCGAAACAGTTCGGGAAAGAGTTTGTGTATATATTATGACAACATTTTGTGACGTTTTTCTTCGTTTTAGACTTCTTCAGTAAGTGTTAAGTTTTGGATGTTCGGGCACACACATTTTCTTCTCAGAGCAAGCCTAAGTCGGTAGCTGAAGTCTACGACCCTTCGTCGATGATTGGTCAACAGTAGGGATTCTTCAATAAAGTCTTTGTTGTCATTCAACGAGAGACGACCCGTTTTCATGCACATTTTTTCATTGAGAAATACTGCACCAAACATCTTAGTTAAATGTAAAATTGCGTAACTAAGATCGCTTCGGCAATTATATATATTTTTTGACATTTCTTTAGTTGTCTTAGATTAATTTAGTATTTTGAAGAAGTGTATACTGGTTACAGCGTCTCAAAATAGACAAACGGTATTATCAAAGATTTATATAACTAACCCAAATAGACCACAGCCTGGCACTGCTCCCGCTCCAAATTTGCTCCATTAATTAAAATCACAATTTTATTAACACCCATCTATTTTTGTGACAACCTGGACCTACAATTTTTTAAAGATATTGAAACCAAACCATATTGGTTTGAATGAAAAGTATATTATTTAAATTATTTCAAGGCTATAGCCTGCAAAGTACATTGTGAAAGATTTGTGAGTGCGACACAATAGGCTGGTAGGGACATAGCTCAACATTTAAACAACATTTCGTTGTATTAAATCATTAAAGTTTATAAATTGCACATACTTATAATTCAATTGTGACTTACTTATAATTAAATACAAATGAAAATGAAAAATGATTTACAGTTGAAGTCGGAAGTTTACATACACCTTAGCCAAATACATTTAAACTCAGTTTTTCACAATTCCTGACATTTCATCCTGGTAAAAATCCCCTGTCTTAGGTCAGTTAGGATCACCACTTTATTTTAAGAATGTGAAATGTCAGAATAATAGAAAAGATAATTATTTATTTCAGCTTTTATTTCTTTCATCACAATTCCTGTTGGTCAGGTTTTTAGGCAAAAAATACCCCAATCAAAACGGAACGCTTCTTGAATGTGGGAATACGCCAGGCCTATTGGGCCAAAACCAATGATGGCCTATCGTGTAGATAATAGAACGAAAATGAATGAAACTTTTAAGAGATCTGATTTTTTGTTTATAAATACTTTGCTACAATGACATACTTAGTTATCTACTCACCTCGTTCCTTTCTTTTAGCATGTGCGAGTAGTAACTACACCATCATACTTTTGGGACACTGCATCACCACACTCACTCTCTTGCTCTTGGTCCTCATCTTTGTGTGTTTTTACCAGTTTCTTTATGAAAATATTTAGCTAACTCCATGACAGTAGCTAAAGCATGCCTGCTGGGGCAGGCATACCCTGAGCTTGTGAAGTGAGCGCTACTGGAGCGAAGTTGGAGCGGGCGGGAAGGCCGACGCTCCAGTCTTTGGGAATGTCGCTCAACGCTCCAGTCAAATTGGGCACGCTCCGCTCACATACACTGAATGGGAGTAAATGAGTCATAGTGGACAGAACAAGCAAGAGGTGGGCAGAGCCAAGCACGAGCTAGCCAGAGCCTATTGGCGCGTTCTAGCATGTATTTGCATATTTCCGTTAGCGGAGTCCTACTCTGAAGTGTGTAATGGATGTGAAATGGCTAGCTAGTTAGCGGTGGTGCGCGCTAATAGCTTTTCAATCGGTTACGTCATTCGCTTTGAGACCTTGAAGTAGTGGTTCCCCTTGCTCTGCAAGGGCCACGGCTTTTGTGGAGCGATGGGTAACGATGCTTCGTGGGTGACTGTTGTTGATGTGTGCAGAGGGTCCCTGGTTCGCGCCCGGGTCGGGGCGAGGGGACGCCATAAAGTTAAACTGTTACAATTGCACATGTGCAATATCTGAATTATCCTTTGCACTTCTTCTGAACAACACACTTTTTTGAAACACACTCTGTTCATAACAGGTTCTATTTTTGAAAACATAGAACTGTATGGAGATCAAATGTTTCACCGGATGCAGAACACAGGAGTAAAATCAGGACTCTTGATCAGAAAAAGCCTGTGGTTGCGCATTTCATAGAGGCTCTTCACATCAGCTCTCTGAGATACATTGGTATCGAACATGTTAAGGCTCCTAGGAGCGGGGAGATACTGATAATCAATCACTGATTAAATAATTGTATTGGACTCACAATTGATCCAACATGTCTCCTAAAGGTCTGAACCAAGAGTTTGATGTCAGACCATTTCTTACATGAATATGTTACGTTGATTTATAAAAATAAAATAAAAAACTGAAATATTACATTTACATAATTATTCAGACCCTTTACTCAGAACATTGTTGAAGCACCTTTAGTAGCGATTACAGCCTTGAGTCTTTTTGTGTATGACGCTACAACCTTGGCACACCTGTATTTGGGAGTTCCTACCATTCTTCTCTGTAGATGCTCTCATGCTCTGTCAGGTTGGATGGGGAGTGTCGCTGCACAGCTATTTTCAGGTCTCTCCAGAGATCAGTTTCAA
Organism: Salvelinus fontinalis; assembly: GCF_029448725.1. NCBI lineage: Eukaryota > Metazoa > Chordata > Actinopteri > Salmoniformes > Salmonidae > Salvelinus > Salvelinus fontinalis. The sequence goes on along the minus strand of NC_074676.1, from coordinate 3,407,839 downwards.
GTCCCGGCTCTGGCTGGGCCACTCAAGGACAATCAGAGACTTCCCGAAGCCACTCCTGTGTTATCTTGGCTATGTGCTTAGGGTCGTTGTCCTGTTGGAAGGTGAACCTTCGCCCCAGTCTGAGGTCCTGAGCACTCTGGAGCAGGTTTTCATCAATTATCTCTCTGTCCTTTGCTTCGTTCATCTTTCCCTTGATCCTGACTAGTCTCCCAGTCATGCCGCTGAAAAACATCCCCACAGCATGATGCTGCCACCACCAGATTTTCTTCAGACGTTACACTTGACATTCAAGCCAAATAGTTCAATCTTGGTTTCATCAGACCAGATAATCTTATTTCTCATGGTCTGAGAGTCATTTCAATGCCTTTTGGCAAACTCCAAGCGGGCTGTCATGTGCCTTTTACTGAGGAGTGGCTTGTGTCTGGCCACTCTACCATATTGGTGGAGTGCTGCAGAGATGGTTGCCCTTCTGGAAGGTTCTCCCATGTCCACAGAGGAACTCTGGAGCTCTGTCAGAGTGACCATCGGGTTCTTGGTCACCTCCCTTTTTTCTTTATTTATTTCACCTTTATTTAAACAGGTAGGCCAGTTGAGAACAAGTTCTCATTTACAACTGCGACCTGGCCAAGATAAAGCAAAGCAGTGCTTCAAAAACAACAACACAGTGTTACACATAAACAAACGTAAAGGCAATAACTCAATAGAAAAATCTATGTACAGTTTTTGCAAATGTTGACGATTAGGCCATAGAGGTGAAATAATTACAATTTAGCATTAACACTGGAGTGATAGATGTGGAGAGCAAAAAGATAAATAACAATATGGGGATGAGGTAGTTGGGTGTGCTATTTACAGATTTGCTGTGTACAGGTACAGAGATCGGTAAGCTGCTCTGACAGCTGATGCTAAAAGTTAGAGAGGGGGATATAAGTCTCCAGCTTCAGTGATTTCTGCAATTCATTCCAGTCATTGGCAGCAGAGAACTGGAAGGAAAGGCAGCCAAAGAAAGTGTTGGCTTTGGGGATGACCAGTGAAATATACCTGCTGGTGCGCGTGCTACGGTGGGTGTTGCTATGGTGGCCAGTGAGCTGAGATAAGGCGGGGCTTTACCTAGCAAAGATGACCTGGAGCCAGTGGGTTTGGCGACTAATATGTAGCGAGGGCATACAGGTCGCAGTGGTGGGTAGTATATGGAGCTTTGGTGACAAAACGGATGGCACTGTGATAGACTACATCCAGTTTGCTGAGTAGAGTGTTTGAGGCTATTTTGTTAATGACATCACCGAAGTCAAGGATCGGTATGATGGTCAGTTTTACGAGGGTATGTTTGTCAGCATGAGTGAAGGAGGCTTTGTTGCGAACTAGGAAGCCGATTCCAGATTTAATTTTGGATTGGAGATGCTTAATGTGAGTCTGGAAGGAGAGTTTACAGTCTAACCAGACACCTAGGTATTTGTAGCTGTCCACATATTCTAAGTCAGAACCGCCCAGACTGGTGATGCTGGTCAGGCGGGCGGGTGCGGGCAGCAATCAGTTGAAGAGCATGCATTTAGTTTTACTTGCATTTAAAAGCAGTTGGAGGCCACGGTAGGAGTGTTGTATTGCATTGAAGCTTGTTTGGAGGTTTGTTAACATAGTGTCCAAAGATGTATACAGAATGGTGTCGTCTGCGTAGCGGTGGATCAGAGAATCACCAGCAGCAAGAGCGACATCATTGATATATACAGAGAAAAGAGTCGGCCCGAGAATTGAACCCTGTGGCACCCCCATAGAGACCCCCATAGAGACTGCCAGAGGTCCGGACAACAGGCCCTCCGATTTGACACACTGAACTCTATCTGAGAAGTAGTTGGTGAACCAGGCGAGGCAGTCATTTGATGAGGGCTATTGAGTCTGCCGATATGAATAAGGTGATTGACAGAGTCGAAAGCCTTGGCCGGGTCGATGAAGACAGCTGCACAGGACTGTGTTTTATCGATGGTGGTTATGATATCGTTTAGGACCTTGAGCAGGGCTGAGGTGGATAATTTTAGAAAGAGAGGGTCCAGATTGTCTAGCCCAGCTGATTTTAAGGGATCCAGATTTTGCAGCTCTTTCAGAACATCAGCTGTCTGGATTTGGGTGAAGGAGAAGCAGGGGGGCTTGGGAAAGTTTCTGCAGGGGGTGCTGAGCTGTTGGCTGGGGTAGGGGTAGCCAGGTGGAAAGCATGGCCAGCCGTAAAAAAAAAAGCTTTTTGAAATGATCGATTATCGTAGATATATTGGTGGTAACAGTGTTTCCTAGCCTCAGTGCAGTAAGCAGCTGGGAGGAGGTGGTCTTATTCTACATGGACTTTATAGTGTCCCATAACTGTTTGGAATTAGTGCTACAGGATGCAAACTTCTGTTTGAAAAGGCTAGCCTTAGCTTTCCTAACTGACTGTGTATATTGGTTCCTGACATCCCTGTAAAGTTGCATATCTCGGGGGCTATTCGATGCTAATGCAGAACGCCACAGGATCTTTTTGTGCTGGTAAAGGGAAGTTAAGACGGGCGAATCAAGGGCTATATCTGTTCCATTACGGACGCAGGCAATGAGGCAGTGATCGCTGAGATCCTGGTTGAAGACAGCAGCGGTGTATTTAGAGGGCAAGTTGGTCAAGATGATATCTAAGAGTTACAGATTTAGGGTTGTACCTGATAGGTTCCTTGATAATTTGTGTGGGATTGAGGGCATCTAGCTTAGATTGTAGGACGGCCGGGGTGTTAAGCATATCCCAGTTTAGGTCACCTAACAATACGAACTCTGAAGATAGATGGGGGGCAATCAGTTCACATATGGTGACCAGGGCATAGCTCCCTGACCAAGGCCCTCTCCCCCGATTGCTCAGTTTCAGAAGAAAGGTCTTTTTTTCCCCTGGCCATTTTGAGCCTCTAATGGAACCCACAAATGCTGATGCTCCAGATGCTCAACTAGTCTAAAGAAGGCCAGTTTTATTGCTTCTTTAATCAGAACAACAGTTTTTAGCTGTGCTAACATAATTGCAAAAGGGTTTTCTAATGATCAATTAGCCTTTTAAAATGATAAACTCTATTAGCTAACACAACGTGCCATTGGAACACAAAAAATCTGCCGTTTCCAGCTACAGTAGTCATTCACAACATTAAGAGTGTTGTCACTGTATTTCTGATCAATTAGATTTTATTTTAATGGACAAAAAATGTGCTTTTCTTTCAATAACAAGGACATTTATAAGTGGCCACAAACTTTTGAATGGTAGTCTATGTAAATAAGCCATTTTATTTTTTCCATTTATTTATTTATTTATTTATTTTCGCTTTGCCATTATGGAGTATTGTGTGTAGATTGTTGAGGGATAAATAAATTGAATACATTTTAGAAGAAGGCTGCAACGTAACAAAATTATCAATGGGTCTGAATACTTACCGAATGCGCCGTATGTACCTCTGTGATTGATTATGATTGACTATGCGCAAAAGTGAATTGAATTGTTTCCACACCCACCATGTATGAAATGTGTATATTCTGGGATGTGAGCTCTCAGTCTGTTTGACCTGATGAATATCCATTTCGGATGGACTTGTTGTCCATAAAGAAGTGAATTTGGAGCATAAACAGTGTGCGGGCCTTCCTGTTCTTTACATCCATTCTTCATTAGCCCAGCACCTACGTTTCTAAAGATGTGCGTATGACCACAAACTTTTCTGTAAGGCACATGGACCATAAAGTATCCTTCTTCTCCTTCCCAAGGTGACAGAGCAACTGAAGATTGAGAAGGAGTCGCGAGACGACAATGTGGTCGAGTACCTGAAACTGGTGAACAGTGTCGACAAGCAGCAGGTGTTTACCTTTTAACTTTTTAACGGTTGTACTTTCTTTTCTTTCTTGCACTCGCACTCACACTTGTATTTTATTACTAGCATTTATTTAGCTGCAGCTAGGGGCTATTTCGAAGAATAGAACCTGATTGCTAAATGTCCCCCTTATGTAAATGTTGATGCAGGTGGGGCGCATCAAGCATGTGTTTGAGAAGAAGAACCAGAAGTCGGCTCACAGCATTGCCCACATGCAGAAAAAGCTTGAGCAGTATCATAAGAAGATGAAGGACAGCAGTGAGAAGGACGCCAGCTCCAAACACCACAGCATCTCTAAGGAGAGCTCAAAGGACATGCTGAGCCACACCATGAGCAACGTGAGCAGTGGTAGTGGACGACACCCACTGGACAAGATCAAGACAGTAGGGCCTGGTGTCTCGCTCTCGCCACCCTTCTTTTTCAGCAAGCCCCGGGACTTTGCCAACCTCATCAGGTACTGATGCAGTGTTCCATGCTGACCATGTGCTCTAACCTCTGTCGGTGTGTGTGTGTATACGCAGTGGATAACCCAGAAGGATTGATTTAGGGTGTCAGACAGAAGAAGCAGCTGGTCTTATCGCACACCCTCAGTGGATATGGATTCATCAGGCCACCATAGGACACAGATTTGTTAATCTATGACGATAGATAATACAAGTTAATCTTTCTTTTTTCTCTTTTTCTTCAGGAACAAGTTTGGCAGTGCCGACAACATCGCTCACCTGAAGACCTACCTCGACACACCCTCTCCCTTCCACTCTGAAGGAACTGGGCGGGCCTTGAGTGGGAGCGCCACCTTAGTGGGTGGGAAGACCCCTGCCGCCACACCCACGCCCAAGTACACCAGCGATGACGAATGTTCCTCGGGCACGTCCCTGTCGGCGGACAGCAACGGGAACGCAATGGCTCTGGGCGTTGGCCTGGGTCTAGAAGTGGGTGTCGGGGCGGGGATGACCCCAGGACAGATCCTGGAGTCTGGGGACAGCCAGGAGAGGCTGGGCCTGACCACGGAGGAGGTTAGGGAGATCAGGGAGGCCCAGGGGCAGCTGGAGGAGGACATGGAGGGATTCAGGACCCAGTTCAAGAAAGACTACAACTTCATCACCCAAACGCTACAAGAGGAGAGATACAGGTCAGGTCACAGTTATATACACTATACAGTGCATTCGGAAAGTTTTCAGACTCCATGACTTTTTTCAATTTTTTTTATGTTACAGCCTTATTTTAAAATGTATTAAATAATTTTTTACCTCATCAATCTACACACAATAACTTATAACGACAAAACAAAAACAGTTTTTAGACATTTTTGGCAAAGTATTAAAAATAAACAGAAATACCTTATTTACATAAGTATTCAGACCCTTTGCTATGAGACTCTAAATTAAGCTCAGGTGTGCATCCTGTTTCCATTGATCATCCTTGAGATATTGCTGCAACTTGATTGTCCACCTGTGGTAAATTCAATTGATTGGACATGATTTGGAAAGGCACACATCTGTCTATATAAGGTCCCACAGTTGACAGTGCATCTAAGAGCAAAAACCAAGCCATGAGGTCGAAGGAAATGGCCGTAAAGCTCAGAGACAGGATTGTGTCGAGGCACAGGTCTGGGGAAGGGTACCAAAACATTTCTGCAGTATTGAAGGTCCCCAAGAACACAGTGGCCTCCATAATTCTTAAATGGAAGAAGTTTGGAACCACCAAGACTCTTCCTAGAGCTGGTCGTCCTGCCAAACTGTGAAATTGGGGGAGAAGGGCCTTGGTCAGGGAGGTGGCCAAGAACCCCATGGTCACTCTGACAGAGCTCTAGAGTTCCTCTGTGGAGATTAGACCTTCCAGAAGGACCACCATCTCTGCAGCACTCCACCAATCAGGCCTTTATGGTAGAGCGGCCAGACGGAAGTCACTCCTGAGTACAATGCACATGACAGCCCACATGGAGTTTGCCAAAACGCACCTAAAGGACTCTCAGACCATGAGAAACAAGATTCTCTGGTCTGATGAAACCAAGATTGAAAAATTTGGAATGAATGCCAAGCGTCACGTCTGAAGGAAACCTGGCACCATCCCTACCGGGATGGTGGCAGCCTGTTGGTGGTAGCATTATGCTGTTGGGATGTTTTTCAGAAGCAGGGACTGGGAGACTATTCAGGATCAAGGGAAAGATGAATGGAGCAAAGTACAGAGAGATCCGTGATTGAAAACTTGCTCCAGAGCGCTCAGGACCTCAGACTGGGGCGAAGGTTCAGAGGATCTTGAGAGGATTTACGGAGAAGATTGGGAGAAACTACCCAAATACAGGTGTGCCAAGCTTGTAGCGTCATACCCTAGAAGACTTGAGGTTGTAATCGCTGACAACGGTGCTTCAACAAAGTACTGAGTCTGAATACTTATGTACAGTTGAAGTCGGAGGTTTACATACACTTATGTTGTAGTCATTAAAACTCGTTAGGACATCTACTTTGTGCATGACACAAGTAATTTTTCCAACAATTGTTTACAGACAGATTATTTCACTTATAATTCACTGTATCACAATTCCAGGAGGTCAGAAGTTTACATACACTAAGTTAACTGTGCCTTTAAACAGCTTGGAAAATTCCAGAAGATGATGTCATGGCTTTAGAAGATGATAGGCCAATTGACATCAATTGAGTCAATTGAAGGTGTACCTGTGGATGTATTTCAAGGCCTACCTTCAAACTCAGTGCCTCTTTGCTTGACATCATGGGAAAATCAAAAGAAATTAGCCAAGACCTCAGAAAAAAAATGTAAACATCCACAAGTCTGGTTCATCCTTGGGAGCAATTTCCAAATGCCTGAAGGTCCCACGTTCATCTGTACAAACAATAGTACGCAAGTATAAACACCATGGGACCATGCAGCCGTCATACCACTCAGGAAGGAGATGCGTTCTGTCTCCTAGAGATGAACGTACTTTGGTGCGAAAAGTGCAAATCAATCCCAGAACAACGGCAAAGGACCTTGTGAAGATGCTGGAGGAAACAGGTACAAAAGTGTATATATCCACAGTAAAACGAGTCCTATATCGACATAACCTGAAAGGCCGCTCAGCAAGGAAGAAGACACTGCTCCAAAATCGTCATAAAAAAACCAGACTACGGTTTGCAACTGCACATGGGGACAAAGATCGTACTCTTTGGAGAAATGTCCTCTGGTCTGATGAAACAAAAATAGAACTGTTTGGGCATAATGACCATTGTTATGTTTGGTGGACAAAGGGGGAGTCTTGCAAGCCGAAGAACACCATCCCAACCGTGAAGCACGGGGGTGGCAGCATCATGTTGTGTGGGTGCTTTGCTGCAGGAGGGACTGGTGCACTTCACAAAATAAATGGGGAAATGATGTGGATATATTGAAGCAACATCTCAAGACATCAGTCAGGAAGTTAAAGCTTGGTCGGAAATGTGTCTTCCAAATGGACAATGACCCCAAGCATGCTTCCAAAGTTGTGGCAAAATGACCCACTGGGAGTTTGATGAAAGAAATAAACACTGAAATAAATAATTCTCTCTACTATTATTCACATTCTTAAAATGAAGTGGTGATCCTAACTGATCTACGGCAGGGAATTTTTACTAGGATTAAATGTCAGGAATTGTGAAAAACTGAGTTCAAATGTATTTGGCTAAGGTGTATATAAACTTCCGACTTCAACTGTAAATGTGATATTTCTGGTGGGTTTTTGGCGAAAATGTCTAAAAACCTGTTTTCGCTTTGTCATTGTGGGGTTTTGTGTGTAGATTGCTGAGGGGAAAAAACGATTTAATCAATTTTAGAATAAGGCTGTAACGTAACAACATGTGGGGAAAAAGTCAAGGTGCCTGAATACTTTCCGAAGGCACTATATATTGAAAAGTATGTGGACACTCCTTCAAATTAGTGGATTCGGTTATTTCAGCCACACCCGTTGCTGACAGGTGTAGAAAATCGAGCACACAGCCTTGCAATCTCAATAGACGAACATTGGCAGTAGAATGGCCTTACTGAAGAGCTCAGCGACTTTCAACGTGGCACCGTCATAGAATGCCACCTTTCCAACAAGTCAGTTTGTCAGTATTCTCGTTCTAGGTTTACGTAATTTCTAGCTACAGACTAGTAATACGACGTCTAGAATTTCTCTTATTCTGTAGTGATCGATAGTCTCAGCGTTTAACCATTTGCAACCTTAGCTTACACCGTGGTATGCGTGGTCTTAACCATTTGTGACGTCTGGCTTACCGTGGGTCTCTTTGGAATGAAATGTACATTTCGTTACGGGTGTTTTTATACATTTCAGAGAAAGGGGCGGTTCCATGACACCTGGTATAATGGCTGGCCTCACGGGGGCGTGACCACTGACTAGTTAAACTTTACATGGAAGACAATTCTCTCATTTTAAAGGTTGACATCACATTACATCATTTCACAAATAGTCTCATCTTTACTCATTCATTTTATACAAGAATTAGATGCAAACCCCATAATTGAGAAATGTACACATTCAGAGGTACAGTTATGTGTGTTTCCTGTCCTTCATGAGATCACCAAATGAAACACACTCAACATGACTGTTCCATAAGTGGCCAGAGATCATTCCCACATTCTCAAAAGTAGACATAATGTTAAATTCTCCCATTTTGGGGATTTAGGAGTTTGACCAAGTCTTTTTTTGTTCTCTCTAGTCTCTCTACCTCCATAATGCATTGCAGTTTCTACCTGGTATTTATGACCTGAGGTAATAAACCTGGTTTAGGAGAGAGAGTGAGTGAGGGGGGGGCCACGTCATGGCAGTATACCACACAATAGTATTGTATTGCATCTCTATGGATCAATCATTGTCTATAATTCTATTTCACGGTAGCTATGAGAATGACCAATTTTAGTGTCTATGTAATTCTATTTCCTGGTAAGTATGACCAATCACAGTGTATATATAATTGTATTTCCTGGTAGGTGTGAGCGGTTGGAGGACCAGCTGAATGATCTGACTGAGCTCCACCAGGCTGAGACAGCCGACCTGAAACAGGAGCTGGCCAGCATTGAGGAGAGAGTGGCCTACCAAGCCTACGAGAGGGCGAGAGACATACAGGTACTGTACACACACACTGGTGCATTGCTACTGGCATCATCAGCGCAATGACAGCAGCTAGCTGTTCCCATAGACTTCCAGTCATAGAGCCAATGACTATCAATTTAAAGAAATATATATTTGAAAAATTACATCATATTTTTTGCTGTGTTTCCCCTATAAATTAATATAGGAAATATAATATACACACAATCTAGATTACTCTCTAAACTGCTTTTATTTGAAACAAATCCCATTGCTTCTATGTTGAAATTGAATTCTGAACCCAAAGGCGATGTTTTCTAGACAGGGTTTATCAACCACGTTCCTCCCTCCCTCCCTCTCTCTCTCCCCCTCTCCCTCCCCTTCTACAGGAGGCCCTAGAGTCATGCCAGACGCGGGTCTCTAAACTAGAGCTCCAGCAGCAGCAGCAACAAACCGTACAGCTTGAGTCCCGTGATGCCAGGGTGCTTCTGGGTAAAAGCATCAACATCATGCTCGCCATCGTCACCGTGATCCTTGTATGCGTCTCCACGGCCGCCAAGTTCGCCGCGCCCCTACTGCGGAGCCGTCGTCACGTGATGGGCACCTTCCTGGGCATGTGTCTGTTGGCGTTGTTCTGGAGGAACTGGGAGAATCTACAGTGTGCTGTGGAGAGGGTCCTGGTGCCAGCCTGAGGGGGGACAATAGTCTAATGCTGTCCATGTCACTCACTGCAACAAATGATCTACGGACTGATCTCAGAACTCCAACAAAACAGCCTATTGATGTAGTAAAATGCAGAAGGTGCTTAATGCAAAAGAAGTCCGATGGGGGGGAAACGGAGCTAGCAGAGCATGGTCACTGACTGGTTAATCGCATCACCTAGAATAACACTGAATATCAAGACAATGTGGGGTGAATGAACACACAATGACTGACATAACAACAGAAACTACAACCACACTGCTCGAGAATGTTGTAATCCTTGATCAATGTCGTTTCTTGCAATTGTAAGGTTTCAATCGATGCTCCCAGAAACAAGTCTCGCAGTGTTAAGTCCATCATGAGAGACGACTGACTTCAATATATAGGTTCTCCATTGGTCAGAAGAGGGGATGCTGTCCAGAAAACACTACAACAAATAATGTCCAGATAGTTAGATCACGTGCATAGTGCCGAAGAATTGCGATAGAGCAAGCATGATTGGGGAAAGATGGGAGCTGGGTAAAGCATGGTTACTAACTGACTGACTGTTCATTTATATATTGTTGGATCACAATCTCCAATGTCTCTGACAGGGTTGGTAGGTTGGTCACGGCACACAGTCATCAGAGGGCATGGTTGCATCACGGTTGTCTTACGGTCGCAGAGGTTCATGGTTCTTCACCCTATCCACGCCATCAATACACACACACACACAACTCAGCCTTGATGGGCGGCTCTCCCAACATTCTACTACAGAGACTACGGTCCACAATACAGGAGTCAGGGAGGTGGATATCTTGTTTTGATCTTTTATGTCTTAAGGCTTATGTCTTATAGCCAATCCTCATTCCTTCTTTATTACCTTGCCTGCAGTCAGAAGTTTGTCGGCCTTCTTTTGAAACTGTCGTCGACTTGGTTCGTTTACTTCTTTTATTGGATACATTCTAAAAGTGTTTTTTTTTTAATTTAACAACCACTTGTTTGTTTGTTGTTTTTAGGAAAGAATGTTCTCTGTTTCCCTCTAGATGGAGAAGTGACGGGATGCTGTCTGTCTGAAGGTTTGGGGTTTGGGGGATGTAAAAACAAAACATTTTTTTTTTTACTCCATATACAAACTTATACATACGAACAACACATGACAGACAGCCAAACAATGACTACATCTCATCTGCCCAGAACAGCATGCTCACACACCCATCCCTAGTGCCTGCATTATTGTTTGCCACTTGTCCTTAAACTGTATCAATTTGTTTTTCTCTATTTCAATATTTAAATAGTACCGAATGACAATAGTTATAATCAATAGATAGAGAAAGTATTTCTCGGAGAGGAGGAGGGACCGCTAAGGTTGATTGGCCAATTGAATGTTTGTTGACCTCCAAGAGGAAATAGTGAACTCTCTAGAACACTGTCACATGAGGCATTGGGTTCTTTTACTGTTCCTCTGAACCACTTTTTCTGTTCCAATGGGTGGTAGGCTAGCTAGCTCCTCTAGTACAATGAGAAGCATCTGAGCATTTGAGCAGCCCTACATACTCCACAGTGGACAGAGGACACTACAGGTTTGCTTCAAGATAAGCCATAAAAGGAGTATATTTTATGGACGTCCTGGGGGGGGGGGGGGGGTCGACTTGCATGCGGACTAGTATCTGTATGTGGAATTAACATGACAGATACGGACCATATCTAATGTTTGTTTGTTGTAATAGCATTTCCTCTAATTTGTTTGTTTGTGTTGACCTAGTCACAGACAGGGTTGTTGTTGTTTACCTGCTGCTGACTGTATGTACAGTATGAGATTTGGGTAATACTTTATTTTACGGCCCAGTTTAAGATGGTTCTAGTGTTGCAATACTCGGGTAACTTTCCCAAGACATCCATGTTTTCCAGAAATCCTGTTTGGAGGATTCCCAATTCCCTGCTTATTCCCATTTTGATTCCGGGAATCTTCCAACTGGGAATTTTGGGGAAAGTTACCGGAATTTTGCAATTATTACGTAATTACCGTTTTTAACATTTTAATTTCTAACTACAGTACCTGCTAAACGGGGGGTACAGAGATTATTTATGTTCCTCTGTTTTGATGCACCTGAAGAATTTACCTGAACATGGATTAGATTCATTACAGTCTCTTATTCATCTTCAATGCATAATAATATGATTTACCTGTTCTCATACATTATGTGCCTTCTTGTATGTGACAATTCTGTTTAAATTAAACAAAAAAATGTAGTCAACAAACCACTCCATCATATTTGAGTGAGTGGGATATTTTGTGCTTGCCTGTCGGATATTTGCCTATGGAAAAAAAATAAAAAAAAGTCAGGAATACCACCTTAGTGGTATGGATGGCAGTAATTGTCAAAATACTGAATGAACTAATGAAATAAAGTAATTATTAGTTCATTCATGTCTGCGGTTTCTCCATTGATAAAGTCGAGCTGTCAACTGTCCAGGTCTGTACTATAACCACAAGGGGGTGTAAGTGCTTCAACATAAATCCTGATGAATAGTTACCGAAACAGTGCAACAGCACCCTCGACTGGCCACGATATATCATGACATGACTCCTCTACTAAACTCTCTCCCGTCTAGTTTCCGTCTAACACTGCAGTGAATCAAGGTCTGTCTGTCTGCCCGTGGATCGATTCCAGTGTAACTATGGCAGAAATTACCCCTCTTTCTCTCTCTGTGTGTGTGTGTTGTCTCCAACAGGGCTGCCATCCATGGGTTTCGAGGGTAGTGTTGATGTTCATAGAAAGAGATGCTGCTTAGCCTGGCGGGGGGGGGGGGACAGATTTCCTCTGCCTCTGCGATGTGGGTCACCTATCTGGCAGTGCCGTGTGTGTGTGTGTGTGTTTGAGCCTGCGTGACCGAATTTGTGACTGCCTGCATGTCAGGAATAAGTGCAGAGAGAGAGAGAGGAGGAATGAGGATGGTACATAGTTGCATAAAAACATATGTATGTGTACAGTGTTCTAACTCTAGATAGATAGCAGTATCAAAAAAAGTCAAATATGAAAATAAGATATTGTAGCTAGTTGTATCTGACTGTGTGGATCACTGGTACCCATGTAATAGCTCTATCTAGCTGTATGAGGTATGGGAGCCATAGACTGGGAGGTTGGAGCTTAAAACAGCCAGCCACACACTCTCAGTGTGTGTGTGTGTTGTGTGGGTGGACTAGCTCTGGTTGGCATTGTGGAACAGCGAAGGCCTCTAGGGGAAAACACAAGCATCTCAGATGTGTATGACACAGAGAGCATGGATATGACTACGAGCTACACACACGCTCTGGGACACAGGGATTAAGAATGGGTATAAATGGGGGGGGGGGCAATCATTTCTCAATTCTCTCCAATCTGTGTTCTGTAAAGCTGCGTTTATTATGCACATAAAGAGAGCGAGCGAGCGAGAGAGAGAGCTGTCTGGATGTAACCTCATCGTTGAGTGTTTTCCATTCATTACTTCCCAGCTGTTTGTGTGTGTGTGTGTGTGTGTGTGTGTGTGTGTGTGTGTGTGTGTGTGTGTGTGTGTGTGTGTGTGTGTGTGTGTGTGTGTGTGTGTGTGTGTGTGTGTGTGTGGCTGCAGCCTACTAACTTGGCTCTGCTTCATAATGAGCTAGTAATTATCCTGGGACTTCATCAATTCTCTACAGACACACACAGAGTATACATCCCAAAAGGCACCCTATTCTCTATATAGTGCACTACTTTTGACCAGAGCCTATGGACTTCAGTGCGCCGTATAGGGAACGGGGTGCAATTTAGGACAAAGCCGCAGAGCAGAGGGGCTGGAGAGCCTCCTCAGGTTGGCATGGTGACCACAGCAGGCCAGGGGATGAGTCGGGGAAGTGAGCACTGTAAAGCGCTACTGGAGGAGAATGGGGTGAGGGCGAGATAATTTTTGGCGTAGAGAAAGTTTAGACAATGTGTGCAAAATCATTGTCAAATCAAAATAATTTGTTGATGTTACATCAATGCCATCCATTAATTTGTGTGTGTGTGTGTGTGTGTGTGTGTGTGTGTGTGTGTGTGTGTGTGTGTGTGTGTGTGTGTGTGTGTGTGTGTGTGTGTGTGTGTGTGTGTGTGTGTGTTTCTCAGATGGGAAAGTTATGACCTCGCCAAACCAACTTTCAGGCGATGATTTAAACTGCTCTGGCAGTATAAGACCCTTCCTATTTCCTGTTGATGCTGTCATAGCAACAGCACATGTTTATCTTCACCTCGCCCTCTATTATAACAACGTTTATCCCGGTTTTATTCATTATAATACAATGTATCAATGCACTTTGAAACACATGAACAAATTGTTATACACACCACAAGACATGTAATCCTACAATATACACTACATGACCAAAGGTATGTGGACACCCGTTGAACATCTCATTCCAAAACCATGGGCATTAATATGGAGGTGTTCCCCCTTTGCTGTTATAACAGTCTCCACTCTTCTGGGAAGGCTTTCCACTAGATGTTGGAACATTGCTGCAGGGACTTGCTTCCATTCAGCCACAAGAGCATTAGTGAGATTGGGCACCGATGTTGGGCGATTAAGCCTGTCTTGCAGTCGGGCGTTCCAATTCATTCCAAAGGTGTTCGATGGGCTTGAGGTCAGGGCTCTTTGCAGGACAATCAAATTCTTCCACACCAATCTCGACAAACCATTTCTGTATGGACCTCGCTTTGTGCACGGGGACATTGTCATGCTGAAACAGGAAAGGGCCTTCCCCAAACTGTTGCCACAAAATCGTCTAGAATGTAATTTTTTGCTGTAACGCTAAGATTTCCCTTCACTAGAACTAAGGGGCCTAGCCCGAACCATGAAAAACAGCCCCAGGCCATTATTCCTCCTCCACCAAACTTTACAGTTGGAACTATGTATTGGGGCAGGTAGTGTTCTCTTGGCATCCGCCAAACCCAGATTCGTCCGTCGGACTGCCAGATGGTGAAGCGTGATTCATCACTCCAGAGAATGCTTTTCCACTGCCTCAGAGTCCAATAGCGTCGAGCTTTACACCACTCCAGCAGACGCTTGGCGTTACAGTTATTGTGCTGACGTCGCTTCCAGAGGCAGTTTGGAACTCGTAGTGAGTGTTGCAACCGAGGCGCTGTTCTGTAAGCTTGTGTGGCCTACCACTTCGCGGGTGAGCCGTTGTTGCTCCTAGACATTTCCTCTTCACAATAACAGTACTTGCGGTTGTCCGGGGCAGCTTTAGCAGGGTAGAACATTTGACAAACTGACTTGTTGGAAAGGTGGCATCCTATGACAGTGCCATGATGAAAGTCACTGAACTCTTCAGTAATGCCATTCTACTGCCAATGTTTGTCTATGGAGAGTGCATGGCTCTGTGCTCGATTTTATAGACCTGTCAGCAACGGATGTGGCTGAAATAGCCGAATCCATTCATTTGAAGGGGTGTCCACATATGTTTGTACATATAGTGTATGTATGCTTGAGTGACCATGCAAGATTTACATTTCACAAGTTCCCAAGGATCACAGTGATCTTCCTCAACTAACACACATGATATCAAATGATGTTTTCTGTGGAAGTATTTGATCAGTAAGAACCCTGAATTGTTACATAACCCATAACCCAACAGAGCACTTCTTTAAAATGCCCTAATTCAAAGGCACCTCAGATTTGCTGCTTTAGTTGCTTAGCAACCATCCAGCTCCACAGCTATGCTTGAAGCTAAAACAGCAGCAGCAGCAGCACAGTTTTCCTAAGCAGTAGATTGTATGCTGGGTGAATGTGCATCACTGTAGTTTTGAACCCAAAGGTTGGATTACATGTATTAGCTAATGTAACATTGTGAAACGTTTATTTTACTCGTTCCATGTAAAAAAAGTTGATTGTGCAGGTGTAAATAAATAGCCCGCTGGCCTAACGTCATGTATCCAGGGGAACAGCATGTCACACCCATGTTCATGGTCAATATTTCCTCGATTTGTGTCGGGACTATATGTTGTGGAATGATTAAATAGTATGAATAAATTAATCAAAATTTAAAAATAAAAAAAATATGAAAATATGTCAATCATTATTTGAATATGTCGGTAACCCGTTGTATACAAGTGATAATGCCATAAAGGCCGGTGTTTGGAGGATATATTGGCACGGTTTGCCAGCCCGAGACAGTCTCGAACATAACAACACGCATGCCAATATATCCTCCAAACACCGGCTCATTATCACAAACCATACAAACTATACATTCCATCATCATCTCTGCATGTTAAAACACATCGACAAAACAAAGACCACAGTATGTTTGGCCGAGAGGATACGAGGAGAACTCTTTCCCCTCCTTATGACCTCACAATGGGGAACATTCTCTCTGGGAATATTCTCTTGGCCTTCCAGGACAAACACGTTCTCTTCTCTCTGAGAAACACTGACTACCACTGCATGAAGTCAACATTCCTAACCTCCCGTCAGTCCCCTGGCTCTGCTGTGGCTGTGGCTGTTCAGACGTAGAAATAGAGCAGGAAAAGTCCCTCAGACCATGACAATCTAACAGTACATTCATGGATACACCCAATATGGCTGACATGGTATTTATGATGCATATTATTGCCTAACTTCTCCTGCCAATGCTGTGGCTGCGGCTGTTCAATCCATGAAAGCCCATCAGACCATGACAATCTGACAGTAAATTCAATATGGCTGTCATGGTTTTTGTGATGCATAGAATTGCTTATATTTTTATAGTTCAGTTTACACAGAGATACATCTTATGCCCTATTCACATGGGACTAGTATTACCATAGAACGTCGGTTTTGTAATAATTACCCCAGCATGTCTGTTTTTTTCAGTGCACGATTCGGACGGGATTAGTTTTACCAAACTGCCCCTGTGTGTGTCTGTGGCAACCACTTCCTCATCTGACGGTACATCTGTTTGAGGAAACAGACACGTGGAATTGATGAAACTGGTTCTAAAGAGACATCAATCTTTCTGTCTGTTGTTGAATTTCCTTGTCTCATTGACTCTTGGATCTTGTTTTCTGTCCTTATCTCACACACACACACACACACACACACACACACACACACACACACACACACACACACACACACACACACACACACACACCAAAATATTTATATGCACTCCATTTACAGACAGTTCTGTCACATCGCATCACATGCACTGTCACATCAGCACTGTCACATCACATGCACTGTCACGTCACATGCACGTGTTTGTTTCTCAGTGCTGTACAGATATAGGAAAACATGTTGTTTTGAACACTTTTCTCATTCACATAAAACATGCTGCTTGATTCATGTGTGAGCACTTCCTGCTTTGTGGACAGTGTTGTGATATGAACATCCTCTGGTGAGGGAGGGAGGCCAACGAGGAGTTAAGCCCTCTTTCTTCTCTTCTACTCTCTTCTCATCTAGTCCTCCAGAGTCATATTTTCAGACTCTGTCTCACGGCACAATTCTGGCTTGTTGCGTAGATAAGCTGCCATATGTGAGATAGACAGTCGTAGATAAGCAGCCAGATGTGAGTGAGAGAAAGAAAAGAAGGAGGAAGAAAGAGAGGAGGGGTGAGGGGAGGATGTATACTTGAGAAGCGTTTTTTAGAATGAGAGCTGTTCGTTAGCAGTAAACACGAGAGAAAGAGAGAAACTCAAACCGGGGGAGGGGAAAGGAACAATGGAGGGGTAATGATCAGCAATCTACGGAGCTAGCTGTCAGCCTCCACAGCCACACACATGCAAATTATATTTTGCCTAATCCTAAACCTAACCTTAAATCTAAAATAGCATCTTTCCTTTTGGTGGACCGGTGAAATGTCCTCACATTTTCTTTGTTTTACTATCCTTGTGAGGACTTTTGCTATCCAAAAGGATAGTAAAGTTAAACCACAAACACACATTGCTGAGAGATTACTGTTTTTCTAGGTCGGTTCAGTTTTGGTTTGATTATTAAAAAATCATCACGTAAATGCATTATAAAATAACATATGTAAGTGTTTTAAAATGGACATACCGTGTATCGTTTAGATATTTTGACTTTTAGGCCTCTTTTAGGTACATAAAAACATATATATAAAAATATATAGAATTTGGCTTTACTTCTATATAGCCCATAGAAACACATTGAATAGGACGTTCTTAAAATGACAAGGAAGACAGTCAAAAGAAAAATAATAAGGAATAAGGTTGTGAAGTGTCTGTCCTATATCTAGGAGATATAAGAAAGTTCAGGAAATATAGACTTTTTTTACAAATATTTAACCCTTTATTTTTTTTTGTATGGGTTACCTTCAGACGAGCGTTCATGAGAGTCTCCCCTTTCCACATATTCGTTTGTGGCTCAAACGGTTCAGACGCTACAGACAAATTGGCACATCAGCTTTACCAACTTCAGATGAGTCCTGTGACACTTGTTGGGCTCGTAGAGCAGAAAGGATAATCCTGTAGTAGTAATGGCCAAACCGTTCAGAGGCTACAGATGTTTTCATGAGAAGACCAACTTTCGGGATGCCTTATGGTCTGACAAACATCACTATAGCTCGGCCACCTTCCACCGCAGATGCGGAAGGCCGACATAGGCGGATGATGTGGATTGGCTGATATCTCTAGCTTAAACTGACAGATTCTGATGGGGATTTTTGTATTATGTTTCTTAGATTGGCGCACTGGTGCAAATTTTAATAACTGAACCCCCACCGAAATGTTGGTTAATCGCTCAGCAAAAAAAAAACACACACACACACACACACACACACACACACACACACACACACACACACACACACACACACACACACACACACACACACACACACACACACACACACACACAGTCTGGATCTCATTATAAGTAAATGTGGGTCCGTGTGTGTGTGAGCGGGAGAGAGCAAGAGGGAGTGCTGAAGAGCTTTCAGAACTTCGGCGCACACACACCACTGTGCAAAATCAGTTGTAGAAAAAAAAGGGAAGGAGACAGAGAGACGGAGGTTGTTGTTTGGAAAAACTGCATATTTTTTCTTTCATTATGCTCCTCCCCTCTGCTCTCTCTGCATCTCTCTCTCCCACGCTACCGAGAAGAGAGCAGAGGCTTCAGCTCCCTGGAACTCTCCACTACTAAGGTATTGACTGTGTGTGTAGTGTCTGTTTGTTTGGGTGTGTGTGTGTGTCTGTGTAGTGTCTGTTTGTTTGTGTGTGTGTGTTCTTGCCAGCGTCTGTGCTGTCTTTCAGCTCTTTCCGTGTGTTTTGTCTCTGCCTGCAGCTGAGGTGGGCGTGTGGAGGAGTTCACTGACCATCTCGCCTACTCTCTATCTTCCCCCATCATTCTTGTTCTCTCTCTTTTGTTCTCTCTCTTGTTCTCTCTCTCTCTCTGCAATTGCAGGGAGGTCATGGATGGACTGCGATTACCTCCACTCATAGAGGATGCGCTGGAATTTACAGGTCTGTGCCCTCGTTGCCAGTGTGTGTGTGCAAATTGTTTGTTGAGTATCTGTTTACGAGTGTATGTATTTATGCAGGGGTGTCATACCCCCACCCCCCCCAAAAAAAAAATCTGAGGGGGCCCAAAGTACATGAGGATGGCTGGGGGTGGTCCTATGAGGATGGCTAGCTCCTCCGTGTGTGGAAGTTGGAGAGTTTAGCAATTTTTCAAACAACTGAAACAGTTTTTTACTGCAACCGAGAGCCATAATCATTATGCTTAATTATATGTAAAAAAATATGTTTATTTTTCTGAATATCTAACCATACCTCTTGAGCTGACTGTCCTGACTGGTGGTTATTGTTTAAAAGAAACAAAATGTGACCGACCGGCTCGATTTGGTCTTATTTTGCAAAGTTTGAAATGGTGTTTTCTGCAAGTAGAGACTCAGAGCTAGAAAATTGTATATCATACACTACATATGAGGAACAATGGGAAAGTAGTTCTGCTTTGAAAGTTGATAACCTTGTCACCCCATTTTTGAGAAAATGGCCCTTAAATGTTTTGGTACACCTACTGGAGAGCTCTTCTTTGTCTACATCCGTTCAACATTGTTCACACCCTCTTAAGCCTTAGCCCCACCCATCTCTTTAAGGATTCACATGTGGGCCATGTGCTGAACAGAGTGTGTACAGTAGTATGCTAAACAACCAAAGATTTCAAGACTAAAGGCTGGTTTATACTACGTCTATCGACATGTCTGTAGACAGTTGTCCCAGTGACATCATGAACATTCCGACATCAAACTTGTCGTTATGAAAAAGTATAAACACAAAAACGACAGACCTGGTGGTCCAAAATAGCATAACTGGTGTATTTTAACACCAGTAAACCAGTCAGTTTAAAAATGAATTTAATATGCAGTATGTCAATCTAGCAAAGCAGGCAACTAAAAGCAACTTTCTAAATGTTTTGGTTTGTTTCTAGCTTGTTAGCTAGTTTGTTCATGTTAAGTTAGCTGACGAGCCAGTTCAAATAATGACCATATCATATAGCTGACAACGTCTTAAATTGAGCTAATTTGTATTAATTATTACAGAAGATCATTATTTACAAGTTAATAGCGAGTTAATTACAGAAAATAGTTTACGGTTGTGAGTGTGAAGAAATAAAAGAATGGCATTCAAACTAAACTTTTTGAACTTGGACACTGTCTCTTTGGCCTAACGTTAAATCCTAATTTGGGTTGGTGCAGGTCATGTTCTTCACATTAATGTCTCTGGTAAATGCATGCTATATGAAATACAATCAAAGTTTATTTGTCACATGGACAGGATACAGAAGGTGTAAACGGTACTTTGAAATGGTTACTTGCATAGTGGAGTCTTTTGATTAGACATGTAGTGAAGGTGTGAAGGTGTGTGTCTTTTTGTCAATAACAGCTGGTGTGCGATGTCTAATATTAAAGAAGTCTCAAGGTATTGCTTGCCTGAGGTAGAGTACCTTATGATAAGCTGTAGACCACACTATCTACCAAGAGAGATCTCATCTATATTATTCGTAGCCATCTATTTACCACCACAGACCAATGCTGGCACTAACAGCGCACTCAACCAACTCTACAAGGCCATAAGCAAACAAGAAAATGCTCACTCAGAGGTGGCGCTCCTAGTGGCCGGAACTTTAATGCAGGCAAACTTAAATCAATTTTACCAGCATGTCACATGTGCAACCAGAGGAAACAAAACTCTAGACCACCTTTACTCCACACACATACGAATACAAAGCTCTCCCTCGCCCTCCATTTGGCAAATCTGACCATAATTCTATCCTCCTGATTCCTGCTTAGAAGGAAAAACTAAAGCAGGAAGTACCAGTGACTCGCTCAATGCAGAAGTGGTTAGATGGCGCGGATGCTACGCTACAGGACTGTTTTGCTAGCACAGACTGGATGTTCCCGGATTCATCTAATGGCATTGAGGAGTATACCACCTCAGTCATCGGCTTCATCAATAAGTGCATCGACGACGTCGTCCCCACAGTGACCGTACGCACATATACCACCCACCCAATGGATTACAGGTAACATGCGCATCGAGCTAAAGGCTAGAGCTGCCGCTTTCAAGAAATCCACTAATCTGGACGCCTATAAAGAATCCCCCTATGCCCTCAGACGAACCATAAAAACCAACAAAGCGTCAATACAGGATTAAGATTGAATCGTTCTACACCTGATCTGATGCTCGTCAGATGTGGCAGGGTTTGAAAACTATTACAGACTACAAAGGGAAACCCAGACGCGAGCTGCCTAGTGATGCGAGCCTACCAGAAGAGCTAAATGCCTTTTATGCTTCGAGGCAAGCAACACTGAAGCATACACGAGAGCACCAGCTGATAACGCTCTCGGAGCCGATGTGAGCAAGACCTTAAAACAGGTCAACATTCACAAAGCTACGAGGCCAGATGGGTTACCAGGACGTGTACTCAAAGCATGCGCGAACCAACTGGAAAGTGTCTTCCCTGACTCTTTCTGTAATACCTACATGTTTCAAGCAGAACACAATAGTCCCTGTACCCAAGGAAGCGAAGGTAACCTGCCTAAATGAATACCGCCCCATAGCACTCACGTCAGTAGCCATGAAGTGCTTTGAAAGGCTGGTCATGGCTCACATCAACAGCATCCTCCCGGATACGCTAGACCCACTCCAATTTGCATACCGCCCCAAGAGATCCACAGATGACGCAATCTTAATCGCACTCCACACTGCCCTTTCCCACCTGGACAAAAGGAACACCTATGTGAGAATGCTGTTCATTGACTACAGCTCAGCATTAAACACCATAGTGCCCACGAAGCTCATCACTAAGCTAAGGACCTTGGGACTAAACACCTCCCTCTGCAACTGGATTCTGGACTTCCTGATGGGCCGCCCCCAGGTGGTAAGGGTAGGCAACAACATCAGGGGTGTGTACTTAGTCCCCTCCTGTACTCCCTGTTCACCCATGACTGCATGGCTAAACACGACTCCAACACCATCATGAAGTTTGCTGACGACACAACAGTGGTAGGCCTGATCACCGACAACGATGAGACAGCCTAAAGGGAGGAGGTCAGAGAACTGGCAGTGTGGTGCCAGGACAACAACCTCTCCCTCAATGTGAGCAAGACAAAGGAGCTGATCGTGGACTACAGGAAAACAGACCCACTTTTTAACATCAACGGGGCTGTAGTGGAGCAGGTCGAGAGTTTCAAGTTCCTTGGTGTCCACATTACCAATGTCCTATCATGGTCCGAACACACCAAGACAGTTGTGAAGAGACCACGACAAAACCTTTTCCCTTCAGGAGACTGAAAAGATTTGGCATGGGTCCCCAGATCCTCAAAAAGTTCTACAGCCGCACCATCGAGAGCATCCTGGCCGGTTGCTGTGAAAAGGCGACTCCGGGATGTTGGCCTTCTAGGCAGAGTTCCTCTGTCCAGTGTCTGTGTTCTTTTGCCCATCTTAATCTTTTCTTTTTATTGGCCAGTCTGAGATATGGCTTTTTCTTTGCAATTCTAGAAGGCCAGCATCCCAAAATCGCCTTTTCACTGTTGACGTTGAGACTGTTTTTTTGCGGGTACTATTTAATGAAGTTGATAGTTTAGGACTTGTGAGGCGTTTGTTTCTCAAACTAGACACTCTAATGTACTTGTCCTCTTGCTCAGTTGTGAACTGGGGCCTCCCACTCCTCTTTCTATTCTGGTTAGAGCCAGTTTGCGCTGTTCTGTGAAGGGAGTAGTACACAGCGTTGTATGACATTTTCAGTTTCTTGGCAATTTCTCGCATGGAATAGCCTTCATTTCTCAGAACAAGAATAAACGGACATGTTTCAGAATAAAGTTATTTGTTTCTGGCCATTTTGAGTCTGTAATCGAACCCACAAATGCTGATGCTCCAGATACTCAACTAGTCTAAAGAAGGACAGTTTTATTGCTTCTTTTTATTTTACCTTTATTTAACTAGGCAAGTCAGTTAAGAACAAATTCTTATTTTCAATTTCGGCCTAGGAACAGTGGGTTAACTGCCTTGTTCGGGGGAAGAACGACAGATTTTTACCTTGTCAGCTCAGGGATTTGATCTTGCAACCTTTCGATTACTAGTCCAGCGCTCTAACCACTAGGCTACCTGCCGCCCCTTTAATCAGGACAACAGTTTCCAGCTGTGCTAACATAATTGCAAAAGGTTTTTCTTATGATGAATTTGCCTTTTGAAATGATAAACTTGGATTAGCTAACACAACGTGCCATTGGAACACAGGAGTAATGGTTGCTGATAATGGGCCTCTGTACGCCTATGTGGATATTCCATAAAATATCAGCCGTTTCCAGCTACAATAGTCATTTACAACATTAACAATGTCTACACTGTATTTCTGATCAATTTGATGTTATTTTAATGGACAACAAATGTGCTTTTCTTTCAAAAACAAGGACATTTCTAAGTGACCCCAAACTTTTGAACGGTAGTGTATATAATATGCGGTGTCAAAGGAAAGCCCATAACATTCTCAGAGACTCCAGTCACCCAAGTCATAGACTGTTTTCTCTGCTACCGCATGGCAAGCGGTCCCGGAGCACCAAGTCTAGGTCCAAAAGGCTCCTTAACAGCTTCTACCCCCAAGCCATAAGACTGCTGAACAATTAATCAAATGGCCACCAGACTATTACATTGACCCCTCCTCCATTTGTTTTGCTGCTACTCGCTGTTTATTATCTATGCATAGTCACTTCACCCCTACCTACATGTACCACTTACCTCTAACCTGTACCCCCACATACTGACTCGGTACCGGTACCCCCTGTATATTTTTTAAATTTTTTAATTTGGTAAATATTTTCTCAACTCTTCTTGAACTGCACTGTTGGATAAGGGCTTGTAAGTAAACATTTCACGGTAAGGTCTACACTCGTTGTATTCGGCAAATGTGACAAATAAAGTTTGATTTGATTTTTGATTTGAAATGCCTCTCCTGTGAAGTAGCGACATGGCGACATACGCCTAGTTTCCTGAAACGAGTCACAAATATGCTTCTCTGCATCTATGCTAAAATCTGGGTAAAAGATTGAAAGGGATGTGACTCTTACTCAGCACATTTAGTTATTGCTTGCTTTTCTCAAGTCTAGCATGCCAGCTAAAATAGTTAGACAAGCTAGCTACTCTAACTTGATTGATAGCCTGAAATGGCTTCTTGGTAGCTAGTTATGAGGTTGGGAGATTGGACTAGCTAAAGCCAACTATGGGCATGAGGCCTCTGTGTTTATACGTACATATTTGCATGTGTTTTTGCACATCTGTGTGTGTGTGTATTTCTGTGATGGTTCTATAACATCTTTCAACAGCACTAGGTCAAAGCGCAGATACACTCAACTGATATGATAATATCTTTTTATGTATAGGTCTGTGTGGTCAGTGAGGAAGATCAGAGAATGTTCCTGAACAAGAGAGAGGGATGAGCTGTTCAACTGAGGAGGTGGAGAGGGGACACGTGGTCAGGCGGTTGGAGAAGAGAGGAGAGGAAAGAGAGGTGGGGAGAGCGACTGATGTGCTAGCCAGTTTGTTCTCTTCATATCAGATAAGAGGAGAGCTGCATTCCATCTCTCAGTTGTCAGGCTTCGGGACTTCAGATAGGAGAGACTGCAGAGAGGAGACAGAGCGGATGTTACTGTGTGCTATCTATGGGATTACAGGAGATTTAATAGTGCAACCACAACCACAGCATCAGGTATGAAAGGACTGTTTTAATGATGCGGTGAAGTGGAAATAACATGGCCAGGGGTGTATAGAGGCAGTCAGTCGAAGTGAATGGTCAATTATTAAGGATGCCTGTGACTTCATGTGATGTTACAGAGTCAGGTTTGATGGATGGAGAATTGTACAGTGGGAATAGCATTTTACAAAATGCTGCATTGTCAGTCTTTAGAAGTGAATAGTCAATAGAAATGATTGTATGTGATTTGATGTGATCTGATGTTTCTTTGAATAATAACGTTTAGTCACGTAACATTTACCAGTTCCTTCTTGATCAGCTCTTGCTTGAATGATCTGGAACCAGTTCTATTTTTTGAATACATTTTTATGAAGGTGCCATGTCTGATTGCTGATATTCTGTTTAAACTCAGTTCAGTTCAACCTAAAGCGTCATGCGTACTACTTTCAAGGTGCACAATGCGCTGGTTGTAATTTACTCTGGATAAGAGCGCCTGCTAAACGGCAGAATATATATCATATTGTTATACTACCCATTTTGAGAGGAATGCAAAGAATGCTTTTGGTGTTATCCATGCAGGAAAGAGCTGCAAGGATTCAACGCGGGGAGGGCAGTGAATGGGCAGTCTCAGTGGAGGTCTGTGTCTACATTACACGGAGGACACACACACACTCGTTACACAGTGGATCAGAGGAGACACAGGTCGAGCTCATTTTGACCACCGCTGTGGACGGAGCTTTCTGTTCAAAGCTTGTTGTTGTCTGCTGGATACCGAACGGCTCCTGTTGACCGACGTTGGGTTTGCCAGATTGGAGATCCCTGTTCTTCCATGTGTTGTTGTTATCTCTTGACTGAACTGGGAGCCTGCAGAGTAGAATGCGGGTTAAGTTGTACTTGTATCCTCTTCCTCACACCACCCTTGGGTTTTGCCCTCGACTTTGGACGCAGACTCAGAATCCAGAACAGGGTTTGCTGTTGTTAAGGCCCTTTGCTCCACGAGCTACATGGAATAAGTCAAGTTTACTTGACTAGAGTGTAAATGCGTCTTCACCTTTTATTAGTAATGCTAAGGGGAACTCGGGTAGTCTTTTGTTACCCCAAAACAGAGGACTCAAAATGTCTCTGTGTCAGCCAGAGGAGGAAGACGGATCCTGACTCAGGTCACGTCCGGAGTGGCTCTTCCTGTTATCCCCGCTCTCCCAGGGACGTCTCTCCTGCCATCAGCTTTAGGCCTGACACATCTCAGGCATGCATTTAACTAGGTCGGTCAAACGGATCACTGCGCCATGGTTTCACTTGATGCCTGCTTTTAGAACTTTGCTGTTAAAAGCTCCCTTACGGTGTCCTGTTAGGTTTTCCTGTTGAAGTGCGCCTTACCCTTGATTGACAACTGATGCTGAAAGAAGAACTGAGAACTGAAGTGGAGGCTGAGAACACTATCATGTCAATGTGCGGATATACTTTAGGACTGAGGATTCAACCTGCATTGTGTTGCTTCTTCTTTTTGCCGATATTTTTTTGGCCGTGGGCTTACTGTTACAGTTTCCCCATGATACAAGTCAGTATTCGACGTCCATCCATGTCTGACGAGTCGGGAGATGACATGGAAACCGGCCACTAGGGGCAACAGTGAGCTCTGTTAACTTCTGCTTCCAAGGGTTGCAAGTTTGAATCCAGTGATAGGAAGTTGTTTTTGATGTTTTTGTTTTAAGCCTATCCCAAACCTTGACCGTTCGGGGTTAACGCCTAACCTTAAGGATTTGGCTTTAATGCCTAAACTTAACCGTAAACACTTTGATATTTGACATTTGGAACAACTTTGAAATTTGACGTTTGAGAAACATAGATGAAGGTCTTATTCTGACATGAGACTGTGAGAGCTGGCAGTGCCCACCATCACTCTCTTGCTCTTTCTGTCTCTCTCCCACTCTTCCCTCTCTCTGCCGCCTCTCTCTTTCAGCAGCAGTCCTACGCTCTCTTTGTCTCCCATACACAGTGGTACCTGACTCCAGTGTTCATACTGCCCACACAATGCTCCTAACCACTCTTCTCCTCCTCCTCTCTTCTGCTCCTTCACTGTCTTCCAACTGGTGGCTTAAAACCTACACGAGTCACGATGCTAGTCTTTTCCAGTGCTCCTTTCCTCCTCCTCTCCTCCCCATCCAGTGCTAGTGCTGTATGCCCCCTCAGCGGAGAACTCCCCCAGGCAGCCCTCTCCCTCTCACAGGCCTGCACCCCTGGGTTTTGATTTCCCTCTCTCTCTCTTCTCTGCTTTCAGGGTAGTGTGCTGCAGGTCCTTGAAATATTGAGTATGTGATGTGTTTTTTCTATTTTGGTTACATAATGGAAAAATCTCTGCTTTAAAGTTCCACTAGTTGGACAGGGAGGGATGTTCGTGAACTCATGGGACTTTTCCTTTTTTTCTAGTTTGTTCTGAATCCTTAGCTACTCTCCTCCTTTCTGCAAGACTTTGTTGTTGTCAACTTGCCCTCATCATTGCTCGTGTGTGTGTGTGTGTGTGTGTGTGTGTGTGTGTGTGTGTGTGTGTGTGTGTGTGTGTGTGTGTGTGTGTGTGTGTGTGTGTGTGTGTGTGTGTGTGTGTGTGTGTGTGTGTGTGTATGTAGGCTTCTATGCATGCATGCCTGTCTGTCTGTATACTGTACATGTGTGTGACTGTCACTATGTTTATATGTGTATCTTCTATGTGTTTTATGTGTTTTTCTGTGTGCATGTGTTTCTGTGAGTCTGTGTACAATATATATGTGTTTTCTATGTATGTCCAGTATGTATGCCATTTATACACCTTTGTGGCTGCTTGCGTAGGTGGCTTTGCATTATTCACATACCGCCCACTCCTGCCCTTGCTCTGAAGCCTTCGCTCTCCCTCTCGCTTTCGCTCGCTCTCGCTCTCTCTCTATTCAATTCAATTGACTTTATTGACATGGCAAGTTCATTATTATGACATTGTCAAAGTATACATATCTAAAAATATATATTTACATATAAAGTATATATATATATTTATATATAAACAACTGGTGGGGCCAACAGCAATAATAATAGTAGTAGTGGACATGGGATTACCATTAACAACAACTACAACAACAATATTAATCAGAACAACAATACATTAAAGCAATGGTAGTAGACCAGTGTCAACATGACTGAGAAGACACATAACATGGTATGAAAGAAAAAACAAAACAAGATGGGAAATATTATCGACATTACTTTTCACTGGCTGTCCCTCAGGTTGTGGCAGGAGGACACATATTTGGCTGCCAAAATATTCGATTTTTTCTTCATCTTTTATAGTTTCAAATTCTTTGTATTGAATTATAATTTTGGGAAAGAAATATTCTCTTAGGTCTGAGTATTTGTCACAGTGTTATAGGAAATGCAGCTCTGTCTCTACCTCTCCCCTGGAGCAGAGTGAGCACAGCCTGTCCTCTCTGGGCAGCCAGGTTTGTCTGTGACGACCGGTCTCTGTAGCCAGACCGTGCTCACTGAGTCTGTACCTAGTCAATGTTTTCCTCAGTTTTCTATCAGTCACAGTGGTCAGATAGTCTGCCACCATGTACTGTCTGTTTAGAGCCAAATAGCATTGAAGTTTGCTTCGATTTTTTGTGGTGCCTTTCCAAAAGGTGATATTTATTTATTTTTGATTTGTGATGATTCCCTCCCTCCCTCCCTCCCCCCCTCCCTCCCTCCCTCCCTCCCTCCCTCCCTCCCTCCCTCCCTCCCTCCCTCCCTCCCTCCCTCCCTCACTCACTCACTCACTCACTCACTCACTCACTCACTCACTCACTCACTCACTCACTCACTCACTCACTCACTCACTCACTCACTCACTCACTCACTCACTCACTCACTCACTCACTCACTCACTCACTCCCTCCCTCCCTCCCTCCCTCCCTCCCTCCCTCCCTCCCTCCCTCCCTCCCTCCCTCCCTCACTCACTCACTCACTCACTCACTCACTCACTCACTCACTCACTCACTCACTCACTCACTCACTCACTCACTCACTCACTCACTCACTCACTCACTCCCTCCCTCCCTCCCTCCCTCCCTCCCTCCCTCCCTCCCTCCCTCCCTCCCTCCCTCCCTCCCTCCCAATTTAAATGAGATTTCTAAAGAATACTGAATGCATTCAGGTGGGAGCTGCACATTTCTGATCAAAGCATGTATTCCCACATCACTTGTCTCTGCTTTGTACTCTCTGCCCCACTCACTCACTCACTCACTCACTCACTCACTCACTCACTCACTCACTCACTCACTCACTCACTCACTCACTCACTCACTCACTCACTCACTCACTCACTCACTCACTCACTCACTCACTCACTCCCTCCCTCTCTCCCTCCCTCCCTCCCTCCCTCCCTCCCTCCCTCCCTCCCTCCCTCCCAATTTAAATGAGATTTCTAAAGAATACTGAATGCATTCAGGTGGGAGCTGCACATTTCTGATCAAAGCATGTATTCCCACATCACTTGTCTCTGCTTTGTTCTCTCTGCCCCACTCACTCACTCACTCACTCACTCACTCACTCACTCACTCACTCACTCACTCACTCACTCACTCACTCCCTCCCTCCCTCCCTCCCTCCCTCCCTCCCTCCCTCACTCACTCACTCACTCACTCACTCACTCACTCACTCACTCACTCACTCACTCACTCACTCCCTCCCAATTTAAATGAGATTTCTAAAGAATACTGAATGCATTCAGGTGGGAGCTGCACATTTCTGATCAAAGCATGTATTCCCATCACTTGTCTCTGCTTTGTTCTCTCTGCCCCACTCACACACACACACACACACACACACACACACACACACACACACACACACACACACACACACACACACACACACACACACACACACACACACGTTTGTTTTACTATCCTTGTGGGGACACAACAAAATTATATTTACCCTAACACCTATGCCTAGAAAAGCCTTTTCCTTGTGGGGACCGGTGAAATGTCCCCACTTGTCCAAATTATCCTTGTTTTACTATCCTTGTAAGGACTTCTGGTCCCCACAAGGATATTAAAACCAAACACACACACACACAGATACACACTTACTACCCCCAACCCATACTTTTATGCATGCTCATCTAATGAGGCCCATTCTGTAATATGTCTATTCCTCTGACCCACTTACAATGTTTCCCTTTGAAAGAGCAAATACGGATAACCATTTAAATAACACAGTGGGTCATTAAATCAGTCAAATTCTCTCTTCAGTGCCTCTGTAATGCTACTGCACTCTTCAGTTCTGTAGTGTCTTCCACTTCGCTTTTGTTTTCCTATTTCCCCCCCCCCTTGTTTTCCACCATACATTACCCCATGTATGGTGTTAGTTAACTCACTCTATATCTTTCGTGCTCTCTTTCTCTCTCTCATTCTCTCTTTCTCTCCTTCATTCTCTCGCTCATTCTCTCTTTCTCTCCCTCACTCTCTCTCTCTCATTCTCTTGCTCTCTCTCTCTCCACTCTCTCTCTCTCCACTCTCACTCTCTCCCCCTCTTTCTTACTCTCTCTCTCTTTCTCTCGCTCTCTCTCTCTCCATCGCTCTCTCATTCTCTTCATTTCATCTGAGAGCATCTCTGTTTTATGTTTGAAGTGATCCTCCTCTCCTGTGATGTTGATCTGACTAACCATATGGGTCTGATGAGACGCGTTGCCGTTCACGCTGTGACGCTCTTTGGTCACCAGGGGCAACAAATCGAGGACACCTGGGCACCTCTCAAGGTAGATGAGATGAGGATGGAACCTTTTTATACAGGAAATAAAAACATAGTAAACAAAAACAGTGGGCTCATTAGCATATTCATATTCCATACACCCCTTAGCCTGGGGGAGGGGGGGGGGGTCACCATTGTGATGATCGAGACTATCTAATGAGGCCCATTCTGTACTATTTATATTCCTCTGATCCACTTTCCCTTCTTCTCATTGAAAGAGAAAACATGGATTAACCATTTAAACAACACAGTGGCTCATTAAATCTGCCAAACTTTCTCCTCAAGCTCTCTCTTCAGTGCCTCTGTGAGGTAGCCAACTACAAAAATTGCATCAACTGGTTACAAGTAAATTAGTTAGGTTTTCTCAATGGAAAAAAAGTACATTTGTTGAAACCAAATGCAAACTGTTGTAACTGTTGATTATTAACAAACGTATATTTCTAGTTGAAACCTATTTCTTTCAGCACTTAGCTTACTTTCCCCCTTTGGTTAAACCTAATAAAGACATTCAATATATTAAGTACTGGAGGCCAACGTTGCTTTAGATCCAACCGGCCTCACAACCGCAGACCACGCGCATGGCGTTGTGAGGGTGAGAGGTTTGCTGATGTCAATGTTGTGAACAAAGTGCCCCATGATGGCAGTGGGGTTATAGTATGGGCAGGCATAAGCTACGGACAACGAACACAATTGCATTTTATCAATGGCAATTTGAATGCACAGAGATACCGTGACGAGATCCTGAGGCCCATTGTCGTGCCATTCATCCGCCGCCAACACCTCACGCCACCAACACCCCAACACCTCATGATGATAATGCACGGCCCCATGTCGCAAGGATCTGTACACAATTCATGGAAGCTGAAAATATCCCAGTTCTTCCATGGCCTGCATACTCACCAGACATGTCACCCATTGAGCATGTTTGTCTCCTCTCTCAATATGTCTCCCAATGTTGTTGATATAGATAATAAACAGCAGGGGACCTAAAATTGATCCTTAAAGCACACCCGAAGATGGTGTCCGACTTACAATCATCTACCTTAACACACTGGGTTCGATTTGACAGGTACTTCACGAACCACTCCAGAGCATGACCAGTAATCCCAATACACTTCAATCTCTGCACCAAGACAATATGGTCCACATTGTCAAATTCCTTTGCCAAGTCTGTGAATACAGATACACCATGCAGCCTTCTATCCAGGGCACAGTGAATATCATTCAAACCTTCAAAGTTGCTGTGACAGTGCTGTGGCCACACCTGGAACCTGATTGCATAACACTCAAAATACGGTTTTCCTGGAGGTAGGCCTTAAGCCGCTTATTGACTAGAGACTCCAATACCTTTGCTGTCTCTACTGATTTCTCACTATTTCTCATTGTGAGCACATTGGCAGCCTTTCGTTTTGCTCTCCACTACGGAGTTCCGACCAAGAGTCAAAACACAAGACAGATGTAATGCCAAAAGGGTCTCATAAATTTCGTCTGATAATATTTTGATTTCAGCAAGTTACTCTGGGATTGCTATTGCAGATGGAAGTGATCTACCTTGCTCAATCTGTGCATGGTCCCTGGCAAATAAACTGCATTTTATATCTGTTCTCAGAAAGTGGAGCAGTGGAACTGTAATTCCGACTTATTGCGATGCATTTCACTCTAGATGTGTTCCCAGAAGATAAACCAAGCGTTTTTCCCCTTTAAAGGCACACCCCTTCATTTGAAAAATCAACTAAACAGGAGTCCTGCCATGGACACTGTTTACAAACTATGGAGTTTAACATATTTATTTGGGGTTCTGATGGGGTTTGACCTTTGAACTAAGCTCATGAAGCATTCATAGGTGATATTCTTCAGGTATCAACAGCTGTATCATCAATGGCTACATTTAAATGTCCCAAAATGAATGTTCCAATTGCAGATCGTAGCTTTAAGCCTGTTTCCCTGAAGCTGTGAAACAAGCAGCTCCTGTGGATACATTCCTGCTCCAATCAGGCACCCAGAACGGTGTGTGTGTGAGTGTGCGCTTGTGTGCGTGCATGCGCACTACTGTAGTTACTGTGTGTGCCTACTGTGCGTGCCTACTACTGTGTGCTGTTGAAGGGTGATGTAATAAGTTATGTGTTAGGATATTACGATGACTGTCGAAGGGGAATGGCCTATATGACTTCTGATAGAATTTAGCAAGAGTTGAATGGGGTACAAGATGGACACTATAGGGCAGGATATCAGAGCTAGTGAACAGAAGGCTAAAGTTGTGTGGTGTACTGTATGATTAATGTCAATGGAGTGAGTGAGGTACTGTAGCAATTAGCTTCTAAAAAGAGATGTGATATAATCAGTAATGTGTAAGGATGACTGTTGAGGGGAGTGACTTCTACACTTACACGTCTCACATGCACAATTGCTGTTTCTGTTTCATTCTTACTTCCTTGACTCTAAATGAGGTATTGCAGGATATAAGAGTTGATGAACAGAAAGTTAAATATGTTGTGTGATACAATCAGAGTAAATGGAAGTTTTCGTAAAGCAAGAGCTAGTTTCGTATCTACTGAACAAAAATATAAACGCAACTTGCAACAATTTCAAAGATTTAACTGAGTTACAGTTCTTGGAAGGAAATCAGTCAATTTAAATAAATTCATTAGGCCCTAATCTATAGATTTCACATGACTGGGCAGGGGCGCAGCCATGGGTGAGCCTGGGAGAGCATAGGCCCACTCACTTGGCGGTGGGCCTGGCCCCCCCCCCCCCCCCTCCACTCCGGAAGCCAGATGTGGAGGTCCTGTGCTGGCATGGTTACACATGGTCTGTGGTTGTGAGGCCGGTTGGACGTACTCTCAAATTCTCGAAAACAATATTGGAGGTGGCTTATGGGAAAGAAATGATCATTCAGTTCTCTGGCAACAGCTCTGGTGGACATTCCTGCAGTCAGCATGCCAATTGCACGCTCCCTCAAAACTTGAGACATCTGTGGCATTGTGTTGTGTGACAAAACCGCGCATTTTATAGTGGCCTTTTATTGTCCCCGGCACAAGGTGCACCTGTGTAATGATCTTACTGTGTAATCAGCTTCTTGATATATTCAGAGAAATACGCTTTTTGTGCATCTGGAAAATGTCTGGGATCTTTTATCTCAGCTCGTGAAACATGGCAACATCACTTTACACGTTGTGTTTATAATTTTTGTTCAGTATACTGTATATACTTGACTACTGTATGACTGATGCTTCTTAGTGGTTAGAGCGTTGGGCCAGTAACCGAAAGGTTCGCTGGATCGAATCCCCTCGCTGACAAGGTAAAAATCTGTCGTTCTGCCCTGAGCAAGGCAGTTAACCAACTGTTGCCCGGACGCCGAAGACCTCTGGTTCAGAGGGGTTTGGATTAAATGCGGAAGACACATTTCAGCTAAAGGCATTCAGTTGTACAACGGACTAGG
This sequence comes from Salvelinus fontinalis, assembly GCF_029448725.1. Lineage (NCBI taxonomy): Eukaryota > Metazoa > Chordata > Actinopteri > Salmoniformes > Salmonidae > Salvelinus > Salvelinus fontinalis. The sequence continues at coordinate 3,373,866 of NC_074676.1, read as the reverse complement.
TATCCCCCTCTCTCCTTTCTTCTATCTGTGTCCTGATGCCCTAGCAGGCAGCCTCTTGGGGCTATGCCCCCGCCCCCTCTCTATCTTTCAATGCTCTTCATTACTAACTCATTACAACAGCATCAAACTTTAATGAGACACTCTCATTCAACGACGCACACCCTTCCAGGCCTTAATATGTTTTCAGACAAAGGTGATTGTACATTGTATACGTGCATGCGTGTGTGTACATGCGACAGAAATAATTACCTCTGTCAGTGCTGTACATGTTTCCCCTGAGCTGTGAGAATTTGCGATTGGACCCTCTGGGCTACTGTAGCACATTAACTAGACAGTCTGGTTAATATCAGGAAATAGGAAAATGTATCAGTTGGTACACGCACACGCACACCGTTAGTTCGTGTTTTACTCTCTGTCCCTCGTTGCTTTTTTCTCTCTCCTCCTCTACCGTACTTTCTCTCTCTTTTCCTCTCTTTTTTTCTGTCGCTCTTCTCTTTCTCTTTGATTTTGTATTTCTGTCTGTCTCTGTCTCTCTGTTTCTCTGTCTCTGTCTCTCTTTCTCAGCACGTCTGGATTGTCACTAGTCATCAGACAGTCTGGGATATATCGGGGAAATAGGAAAACATATCCCATGGTACACACACGCACACACGGACGCGCACACAAACACACACATACACAGGACCAGGATTAATTCAGCACAACAACTTGACCTCCAGGTCAGATCTATTTTCAAAACTAAATGGATAGACATTTGTTTTAGAGCAGTGTGGAAGTACTCCAAAGTTGTTGGAGAAGACATTGTTTACAAGGTGAGAAATGGAAGCAAAGAGAAAGAGAGACAGAGACAACGAGAAAGAGAACAGCGACATCACTCCCTCCCGCGGTCCCTTCATCTCGCCGTCCAGCCAAGGACTGTAGCTTACTTTATTTTTCAATCAACAGAATACACTACATAACAAACAGGCCTATAAGGACATAGGAATAGGCACAAAACAGTACTACAAAAAGTGACAACACAACCATGAAATGTGAATGAGGGGGGGGGGGGGGGAAAGAAGGAAAGAAAGTAGCAGAGGACAGTAGCTTACTCTCACCCCACCTGGAGAAATGAGAAATGAACGTTTGGTTTGTAGTAAAAGGAGAAGAAGAATGTCAAAAATCGGAGTTATGTGTGCTAGCTAAGCTACCACGAATCGTTTGCCAACACTGCCGTGGATGGATGTCTTTGTCCATGAATTCCATGTGAATTAATTCAGAAACCCAAAACACTGTGTCTTTGTATGCTGTAGGCTTTGTGCGCACATGGAGTTTAAAAGATTGACGTGTTGTCTTGTTTAGTAAATGTCAGCGCATTACATTCAAGCTTTATCTTGAATAGTGCGATTTTTTTGTTCCTGACCAATGTCAAATATGGGCTCCGTGCTCATACACCATGTATGTGTGTTTAATTCTTCAACTGTGTCAATATGCACAAACTTCAAGACATGCTATTTGACGACAGACTGTAGGCCACGTCTGATGCACTGTAGGAGCTGCATCACTAGATGACGCTGTTGCATATAATGTTGAAATGGCCCAGAGGAAAGAGACATCTCTGGAGCAGCTTTTATGAAAGTAAACATAAGATAAGAACATAAGCCTTGGGGCTGGTTTCCCAGAACAAGGTTAGATTAAGCCTGTAGGTCAGGGATGCTCCTATTTTTGGGCTTGGTGGGCCAAAATATATTCTGAGTGGTGGGCCGCAGATCGAACAAATAGACATGAGGTATTTAAGCAGTAAGGCCCGAGGGGGTGTGGTATATGGACAATACCACGGCTAAGGGCTGTTCTTATGCAAAGTGCTTTATTGATATTGTAAACTGGTTACCAAGGTAATTAGAACAGTAAAATGTAATTTTTTTATCGCACACGGAGTGAGTCAATGCAACTTATTATGTGACTTCTTAACCAAATGTTTACACCTGCATTTATTTAGGCTTGCCATAACAAAGGGGTTGAATACTTACTGACTCAAGAATACTTACATTTCAGCTTTTCATTTTTTACTTTTGGTTTTGTACACCAGCGTCAAACAGCTGAAAATACAATATTTTGGGTTATGGAAAATATATTTCACAGTGTTTTAGATGGTACAATGATTCTCTACACTATACTTGCTAGTTTTGTCACAAACTGTAAATTAGGTGAACTATTTGAATTTTAGCAAACAGGAAATGGCGGAGCGATTTCTTCATAGTGCATCTTTAATTCATTTGTAAACATTTCTAAAAACATCATTCCACGTTGACATTGTGGGGTATTGTGTGTGGGCCAGTGACACAAAATCTAAATTTAATTGAATTTCTTTGAGCCTGTAACAAAATGTGGAAAAAGAAGAAGATTAAATATGCTTCAACTGGTGTGTGTATTTCTACACCCCCCCCCCCCCCCCCCCCCCCACTTTGCCATACCCTAGGCTTAGCTGAATTTACGCCACTTCCTGTGGCAACGGCTATGGATGCAAGGACTGACCATAGATATCAAATTACAGTTGTAGCCCTTTCCTGCAGTCAATTACCAAATCTCCCTCTTTGGCCTCATAGGTGGAACGTTTTTCATAATTTCATAATTAATAAAGATTATTAAAAAAAAAATATTTATATATAATTGTTTTTCACAATTCCTGACATTTAATCCCAGCAAAAAATCCCTGTTTTAGGACAGTTAGGATCACCACTTTATTTTAAGAATGTGAAATGTCAGAATAATAGTAGAGAGAATGATTTATTTCAGCTTTTATTTTTTTCGTCACATTCCCAGTGGGTCAGAAGTTTACATACACTCAATTTGTATTTCGTAGCATTGCCTTTAAATTGTTTAACTTAGGTCAAACGTTTCGGGTAGCCTTCCACAAGCTTCCCACAATAAGTTGGGTGCATTTTGGCCCATTCCTCCTGACAGAGCTGGTGTAACTGAGTCAGGTTTGTAGGCCTCCTTGCTCGCATTCGCTTTTTCAGTTCTGCCCACACATTTCCTATAGGATTGAGGTCAGGGCTTTGCGATGGCCATTCCATCACGTTGACTTTGTTGTCCTTAAGCCATTTTGCCACAACTTTGGAAGTATGCTTGGCGTCATTGTCCATTTGGAAGACCAAGCTTTAACTTCCTGACTGATGTCTTGAGATGTTGCTTCAATATATCCACATAATTTTCCTCCCTCATGATGCCATCTATTTTGTGAAGTGCTCCAGTCCCTCCTGCAGCAAAGCACCCCCACAACATGATGCTGCCACCTCCTTGGTTCACGGTTGGGATGGTGTTCTTTGGCTTACAAGCCTCCCCCCTTTTCCTCCAAACATAACGATGGTCATTATGGCCAAACAGTTATATTTTTGGTTCATCAGACCAGAGGACATTTCTCCAAAAAGTACGATCTTTGTCCCCATGTGCAGTTGTAAACCGTAGTCTGGCTTTTTTATGGCGGTTTTTGAGCAGTGGCTTCTTCCTTGCTGAGCGTCTTTCAGGTTATGTCGATATAGGACTTGTTCTACTGTGGATATAGATGCTTTTGTACCTGTTTCCTCCAGCATCTTCTCAAGGTCCTTTGCTGTTGTTCTGAGATTGATTTGCACTTTTCGCACCAAAGTATGTCCATCTCTAGGAGACAGAGCGCGTCTCCTTCCTGAGCGGTGTGACGGCTGCGTGGTCCCATGGTGTTTATACTTGCGTACTATTGTTTGTACAGATGAACGTGGTACCTTCAGGCGTTTGGAAATTGCTCCCAAGGATGAACCAGACTTGTGGAGGTCTACACATTTGAGTCAATTGCACCTCCAATTGACTCAAATGATGTCAATTAGCATATCAGAAGCTTTTAAAGCCATGACATTATTTTCTGGAATTGTCCAAGCTGTTTAAAGGCACAGTCAACTTAGTGTATGTAAACTTCCGACTTCAACTGTATTTATATATTGTGTTTCTATGTCAAACAGTTTTGTTATATTTCAGTCTTCTGTGATGTATATAAAGTGTAATATTGTGATGCAAACTCAAAATGTTCACATTTCAACTCCATATCTGACAGGGCACAGGTGTCTTCTGTTTTTTTAAGTCCATAACCATGTGTGTGAAGTGTGTACCTTTGTTTCAAAGTCAATTTGTTGAAGACTACCAAGAATCACTCTCTGTGACCCTGATTCAGCCCACTGCAGTGAAAAGTTAACCATGTTTTTAGCCTATACAGTGGTTGTTTACATTTAGTTTGTTTAAAAAACAGTGGAGTAAAACAAGTTTATATTTTGGGTTCTGATGGGGTACGACAGTTGAACTAAGCTCATGATGTATTTATACGTTATGTTCTTCAAGAATCAATGGAAACATGTCATTAATATGTCCTAAAATGGATGTACCAACTAAGGATTGCCCCTTTAACTGTCAGTGACCTTCATACAGCAGAACTACATTGAGTATACCAAACATTAGGAACACCTTTCTGATATTGAGTTGCACCCCCCCCCCCCCTTTTGCCCTCAGAAAAACCTAAATTCGTTGGGGCATGGACTCCACAAGGTGTCGAAAGCGTTCCACAGGGATGCTGGCCCATGTTGACTCCAATGCTTCCCACAGTTGTGTCAAGTTGGCTGGATGTCCTTTGGGTGGTGGACTATTCTTGATACACAGTGTGAAAAACCCAGCGTTGCAGTCATTGACACAAACTGGTGCGCCTGGCACCTGCTACCATACCCCGTTCAAAGGCACTTACCGATTTTGTCTTGCTCATTCACCCTCTGAATGGCACACATACACAATTCGTGTCTCATCTGTCTCAAGGCTTAAAAATCTTTATTTTCCTCCCCTTCATCTACTACACTGATTGAAGTGGATTTAACAAGTAACGTCAGTAAGGGATCATAGCTTTCACCTGGATTCACCTGGTCAGTCTATGTCACGGAAAGAGCAGGTGTTCTTAATGTTTTGTGTACTCAGTGTATGTCGCCATTTGAACGTGATCCGTTACCTGCCCCAACAAAATGTATTCTGTCCATTGTTCTGCAAATGTCCCGTAAAATCATTCCCCTGTCCCGCATTTGGGCTTTTTTAGATGTCTTCACCTTAATTCCACTGGTGGAAACATGCTACTGCAACATGTTAAAACCATCTTTTCAAATGTGAGGAGCAAATGTGCAATTCTACATGTGAAAGTGAGATTTTCACAGTTGGAGTTTTCTTACATGTGCAAATATGGTTTCATGAGTAAAATGTAAGTTCACCATGAAAACAGCTACAGTATTTCACATGTGAACCTGCACATTTGACATGTGTTTTCTTTGCAAGGGTTTCTTAATTGAAAGGGCTTTTTAGTCCAATCTGTGTCCGGGAAAGTGGCTCTTGAAGTAAAAGGTCTTCAAGAATATATATCTGAGTGATCTGAATAGGTGTTGTGTTTCTACCATATACTATAGGGTTTCAACCATCTATAATTCTGTATTTTTTCAATCACTCTCAGATGAGCCCTGTGGAGATCTGAAAGCGGAGAGCAGCCCCAGCTTGAGCCCCAGCATGGACATTGAGATCACAGCCAAGGAGAGAGGAGTACTGGAGAACAACGAAAAGGAGACAATGGACAGAGATCAGGAGGAGGAGGTAGAGAAGCTCTTATATTTGTTGGTGGTATCTGTTGTAGTCTTTATTCGTCTGGCATGTTTATGGGTCCTGATTTTGTATTCAGTTTTTTTGTTTTATGTGTGTCTTTTTTTAATCTGCTGCTGTTTGACATTACATTTAGTTTCCATGTGATTGATACCATTTCCATTCACTCCATTCCAGCCATGATTATGAGCTGTCCTTCCCTCACCAGCCTCCTGTGAGATGGCTGCCGTTTTACGGGCTCTTAACCAAATGTGCTATTGTGTGTGTGTTTTTTTTGTTGCGTTATTTGTAACTTATTTTTGTTCATAATGTTTCTGCCACCGTTTCTTATGACCAAAAAGAGCTTCTGGATATCAGGACAGCGATTACACCCCTCGTACTGGATGAAGATTTTTTATTTAACGAGTTGGACGCGAAGGATTTACTTCAGACACCGTTTTAAGGCCAACATCCCCATCATTCGCAGGAGAAAGAGATGGAGATATCGGGGACGTAGGTTGGGGTGCCTTGTAAGGATCTGACAGCGAGTTGGTAATCTGCCTCTACCATCAGTCCTATTAGCCAACGTACAACCATTGGATAACAAAATAGACAAGCTACGATCACGAATACCCTACCAACTGGACATTAAAAACTAATATCTTATGTTTCACCGAGTCGTGGCTGATCGACGACAAAATACAGCTGGCGGGGTTTACGCTGCATCGACATGACTGAACAGCTGCCTTCGGTAAGACAAGGGGTGGCGGTCTGTGTATATTTATGTAAACAACAGCTGGTGCACAAAATCTAATATTTAGGAAATCTCAATGTTTTGCTCGCCTGAGGTCGAATATCTCATGATAAGCTGTAGACCACACTATTTAACAAGAGAGTTTATCTATATTTTTCATAGCTGTCTATTTCCCACCAAAAAGAACACACTCAATGAGCTGTATAAGGCCATAAGCAAACAGAAAAACGCTCATCCAGAGGCGGCGCTCCTAGTGACCAGGGACTAATGAAGGGAAAACTTAAATCCGTTTTACATTTCTACCATGTTAAATGTGCAACCTGAGGAAAAAAAAACTTCAGACCACCTTTACTCCACACACAGAGACATGTACAAAGCTACACCTTGCCCTCCATTTGCCAAATCTGACCATAATTCTATCCTCCTGATTCCTGCTTACAAGCAAAAACTAAAGGAGGAAGCACCAGTGACTCGGTCAATAAAGAAGTGGTCAGATGACGCAGATGCTAAGCTACAAGACTGTTTTGCTAGCACAGACTGGAATATGTTCTGGGATTCTTCCGATGGCATTGAGGAGTACACGACATCACTCACTTGCTTCATCAATAAGTGCATAGAAAATGTCCCCACAGAAGCCATGGATTACAGGCAACATCCGCACTGAGCTAAAGGGTAGAGCTTCCGCTTTCAAGGAGCGGGACTCTAACCCGGACGCTAATAAGAAATTCCGCTATGCCCTCAGACGAACCATCAAACAGGCAAAGCGTCAATACAGGACTAAGATTGAATCATACTACACCGGCTCCGACGCTCATCGGATGTGGCAGGGCTTGCAAACTATTACAGACTACAAAGGGAAGCACAGTCGTGAGCTGCTCAGTGACACGAGCCTACCAGACGAGCTAAATTACTTCTATGCTCGCTTCGAGTCAAACAACACTGAACAATGCATGAGAGCATCAGCTCTTCCGGACGAATGTGTGATCATGCTCTCCATAGCCGATGTAAGACTTTTAAACAGGTCAACATTCACAAGGCCGCATGGCCAGATGGATCAGCAGGACGTGTCTGTAGCCATGAAGTGCTTTGAGTTTGGTCATGGCTCATAATCAACACCAATATCCCAGAAACCCTAGACCCACTACAATTTGCATATCGCCCCAAGAGATCCACAGATGAAGCAATCTCTATTGCACTCCACACTGCCCTTTCCCACCTGGACAAAAGAAACACCTACGTGAGAATGCTATTCATTGACTACAGCTCAGCGTTCAACACCATAGAGCCTTCAAAGCTCATCACTAACCTAAGGACCCTGGGAATAAACACCTCCTTCTGAAACTGGATCCTGTACTGGTGGTAAGGGTAGGTAACAACATGTCTGCCATGCTGATCCTCAACACGGGGGCCCCTCAGGGGTGTGTGCTCAGTCCCCTCCTGTACTCCCTGTTCACCCATGACTGCAAGGCCAGGCATGACTCCAACACCATCATTAATGGTTTGCCGATGACACAACAGTGGTAGGCCTGATCACCGACAACGATGAGACAGCCTATAGGGAGGAGGTCAGAGATCTGGCCGTGTGGTGCCAGAATAACAACCTCTCTGTAACGCTTGTTCTCCTCCTCTTCGTCCGAAGAGGAGGAGTAGAGATCAGACCAACATGCAGCGGGTTTAGAAAACATAATGAATTTATTAAACGGCGAAGACGAACACGAAACAACACTTGGAATAATTACAAAATAACAAAACGAACGAAGACAGACCTGAACTAGAGAACTTACAAATAACACGAAGAACGCACGAACAGGTATAGACTACAAACAAAAACGCTACAGTCCCGTGTGGTACGAACATACATACAGACACGGAAGACAACCACCCACAAACAAACAGTGTGAACACCCTACCTTTATATGGTTCCCAATCAGAGGAAACGTCAAACACCTGTCTCTGATTGAGAACCATATAAGGCTAATTACCAATGACCTAAACATAGAAACACAAAACATAGAATGCCCACCCCAACTCACGCCCTGACCAACTAAACACATACAAAAATAACAGACAACAGGTCAGGAACGTGACACTCTCCCTCAACGTGATGAAGACGAAGAAGATGATTGTGGACTACAGGAAAAGGAGGACTGAGCACACCCCCATTCTCATTGACGGGGCTGTAATGGAGCAGTTTGAGAGTTTCAAGTTCATTGGTGTCCACATCACCAACAAACTATCATGGTCCAAACACACCAAGACAGTCGTGAAGAGGGCATGACAAAGCCTATTCCCCCTCAGGAGACAAAAAATATTTGGCATGGGTCCTCAGATCCTCAAAAAGTTCTACAGCTGCACCATAGAGAGCATCCGGACAGGTTGCATCACTGCCTGGTATGGCAACTGCTCAGCCTCCGACCGTAAGGCACTACAGAGGGTAGTGCGTATGGCCCAGTACATCACTGGGGCCAAGCTTCCTGCCATCCAGGACCTCTATACCAGGCGGTGTCCGAGGAAGGCCCTAAAAATGGTCAAAGACCCCAGCCACCCTGGTCATAGACTGTTCTCTCTGCTACCGCACGGCAAGCGGTACTGGAGCACAAAGTCTAGGTCCAAAAGGATTCTTAACAGCTTCTACCCCCAAGCCATAAGACTCCTGAACAGCTAATCAAATGGTTACCCAGACTATATGCATTGTCCCCCCTCACTATTTTACGCTCCTGCTACTCTCTGGTTATTAACTATGCATAGTCACTTTAACTCTATTACCTCGACTAACTTGTGCCCCCACACATTGACTCTGTACCGGTACCCCCTGTATATTGCCTCGCTACTGTTATTTTACTGCTGCTCTAATAACTATTTGTTATTTTTACTTATCTATTTTTTACTCAACACTTGTTTTTCTTGTTGGCTAAGAGCTTGTGAGTAAGCATTTCACTGTAAGCTCTACACCTGTTGTATTCGACGCATGTGACGAATAAAAATTTATTTGATTTGATCTATCAATCTCTATCTCGGAGGAGGAGAAGGGGAGGAGAGAGCAGCAGGATCCCATGTCTGAGGAGCAGGAGCTGGAGGAGTTGAGGAGCCAGGTGCTGCAGCTCCTTCTGGAGTTAGAGGAGGCCAGGGAAATGTCCAACAAACACCAGGAGGCCTTCAACGAGCTACAGGGTAAGAGAGTAGTTGATGCGAAATGGCTAGCTAGTTAGCTGTTAGCTGTGGTCCATTAGCAGTGCCATATTATAGGTCAGGGTTCTCCAACCCTGTTCCTGGAGAGCTACCCTCCTGTAGGTTTTCGCTCCAACCCCAGTTGTAACTAACCGGGTGCAGCTGATCAACCAGCTAACTATTAGAATCAGGTGTGCTAGATTAGGGTTGGAGTGAAAACCTACAGGACGATAGCTCTCCAGGAACAAGGTTGGAGAATCCTGCTATAAACACTTATTTTGACCAATGGGTAAATTGTTAATTGGGTAGGTAGTCCTCTCAGAAAACCAATGGTCCAAACCTCATGTCTCTATCATAATCCGTTCAAAAGCGGCAAATTTTTACCCTTGTAGGATGGGCAAAATGTAATTAATAGAGACCAGGTACTCTGCGAGTTTTAAATCTAACAGGTTCACTCTCCCGTTGAACTCTTCATCTTTCTTCTCCCAGGACATAAACATTATAGAGGTCAGATGTAGTATTTTCATATTTTAGTTCATATGCTTTTCATATTAATTAATGCAAAATTCATGTTCTAGTAGAAGATTTCTCACAAAAACAAGCGTATCTCTGTAAAATGTAAATGGAGCATTGAGCGTACCTGGAGATTTTTTAAAGCCTTTTACATTTAATTCAGTTCGTGTCATGCAAAATTGTATTTTTGCAACTAGCGGAAACAACTTTGAAGATGACCACCACAACATGTAAAATCATCAAAAGTTGCTGTGACGAAATCTGACTTTTTGGATATACTGTTAATTAAATGTTCGAAAAAGAACCCACTGAACGATTCAGAACATAAATAATCATATCTGTCTTGGTAAAATATATTTTATAACACAAGGAAGTGAAATGTCATCACCAAAGTGGGTTTTCAGCCACTCTGGGCAAAGTAGTCATATTCCCTTCCCTGAGATTGCTAGATGTTTTGTCTCATACACACTGAATAAGATCTTAGTGCTGAGGAAATAGTGAACACATTGAGTAAGGCCTTAGTGCCATGAACATAGTGAACACACTGAGTAAGGCCTTAGTGCTGTGAACATAGTGAGCCAACTCAGCTCAGTGAGAACAGCTCATGCGGGGGTACCGCATTTTGAGTGGTGAGCTCAGTGTCAGTTGTTTGTCTGGTAGGGAGCAGGCAGACAGAAAACAGACAGACAGAAAGCTGCATGCTCACAGCACGCTTACACGTACTTGCGCGCACACAGCACGCTCAGGCTCCAGGGAAGCTTCCAGGTTGGGTTGGACCGCACTATGATGTCATCACTCCCCATACGCTGGGGACGGAACGGGATGTCTGGGACCCTTCCCGCGGGAAGTAGGGGTCCTGTTTAAATATATATTTATGGTGCATTACCACCACCTGCTGGACGGGGTATAGAACAAGAAATAAAAAATCCATTTGGGAAAGGGGGAAAAACGGCATCATACAAAATTCAAAAATAGACATGTCAACAAACAAAATACCCCAAAAATTATATTATATTTATTCATGATATTATGAATAGAAACAGAGGAGTTATGTCACATATGCAGTTATCAAAAGTATATGGGAATATCTGCTCAATCCAAACTTACAACCAACTGATTGCAGCACTACCACAAAAATGAAGTGGAAATAGGGAGAAGGTAGTGAACTTGTTTGCCTGACATATATTAAAGATACAAATTGGTTGAAAGGAAATATACCAGTTTCATTTGAGGACAAAAATGTTGACAGCTGCGCCACACAGGTTGCAAAATAAATGGGAGGAGGTTTCCGATGTACCAATTCCATGGCATATGGTTTGTGAACTGGTTAAAAAAACTACACTTGGGCCTCCCGGGTGGCGCAGTGGTCTAGGGCACTGCATCGCAGTGCTAACTGCGCCACCAGAGTCTCTGGGTTTGCGCCCAGGCTCTGTCGCAGCCGGCCGCGACCGGGAGGTCCGTGGGGCGACGCACAATTGGCGTAGCGTCGTCCGGGGTAGGGAGGGTTTGGCCGGTAGGGATATCCTTGTCTCATCGCGCTCCAGCGACTCCTGTGGCGGGCCGGGCGCAGTGCGCGCCAACCAAGGGGGCCAGGTACACGGTGTTTCCTCCGACACATTGGTGCGGCTGGCTTCCGGGTTGGAGGCGCGCTGTGTTAAGAAGCAGTACGGCTGGTTGGGTTGTGCTTCGGAGGACGCATGGCTTTCGACCTTCGTCTCTCCCGAGCCCGTACGGGAGTTGTAGCGATGAGACAAGGTAGTAATTACTAGCGATTGGATACCAGGAAAATTGGGGAGAAAATGGGATAAAAAAAATAAAAAAAATAAAAAAAATAAAATATTTAAAAAAAATAATAATAAAATAAAATAAAAAATACACTTGATTCAACACTGAGTTTTCCAATTTAAATTATTGTATAAAATTCTTGCCACCAACAGAATGCTATATGTACAGTTGAAGTCGGAAGTTTACATACACTTAGGTTTGAGTCATTAAAACTCGTTTTTCAACCACTCCACAAATTTCTTGTTAACAAACTATTTTTTATTTATTTTACCTTTATTTAACTAGGCAAGTCAGTTAAGAACAAATTCTTATTTTCAATGATGGCCTAGGAACAGTGGGTTAACTGCCTTGTTCAGGGGAAGAACGACAGATTTTTATCTTCCCAGCTCAGGGATTCGATCTTGCAACCTAGTCCAACGCTCTAACCACTAGGCTACCTGCCGTTAACAAACTATAGTTTCAGCAAGTCGGTTAGGACATCTAGTTTGTGCATGACACAAGTCATTTTCCCAACAATTGTTTACAGACAGATTATTTCACTTATATTTCAATGTATCACAATTCCAGTGGGTCAGAAGTTTACATACAGTAAGTTGACTGCGCCTTTAAACAGCTTGGAAAATGTGTGATGTCATGGCTTTAACCTGAAAGGCCGCTCAGCAAGGAAGAAGCCACTGACCGCCATAAAAAAGCCAGGCTACGGTTTGCAACTGCACATGGGGACAAAGATTGTACTTTTTGGAGAAATGTCCTCTGGTCTGATGAAACGAAAATCGAACTTTTTGGTCATAATGACCATCGTTATGTTTAGAGGAAAAAAGGTGAGGCTTGCAAGCCGAAGAACACCATCCCAACCGTGAAGCACGGGGGTGGCAGCATCATGTTGTGGGGGTGCTTTGCTGCAGGAGGGACTGGTGCACTTCACAAAATAGATGGCATCATGAGGGAGGAAAATTATGTGGATATATTGAAGCAACATCTTAAGACATCAGTCAGGAAATTAAAGCTTGGTCGCAAATGGTTCTTCCAAATGGACAATGACCCCAAGCATACTTCCAAAGTTGTGGCACAATGGCTTAAGGACAACAAAGTCAAGGTATTGGAGTGGTCATCACCAAGCCCTGACCTCAATCCCATAAAAAATGTGTGGGCAGAACTGAAAAAGCGTGTGCGAGCAAGGAGGCCTACATACCTGACTCAGTTACACTAGCTCTGTCAGGAGGAATGGGCCAAGATTCCCCCAAGTTATTGTGGGAAGCTTGTGGAAGGCTACCCAAAACGTTTGACCCAAGTTAAACAATTTAAAGGCAATGCTACCAAATAGTCATTGTAATGTGAAATGTCAGAATAATAGTAGAGAGAATGATATATTTCAGCGTTCATTTCTTTCATCACATTTGTAAACTTCTGACCCACTGGGAAGGTGATAAAAGAAATGTCAGGAATTGTGAAAAACTTAGTTTAAATGTATTTGGCTAAGGTGTATGTAAACTTCCGACTTCAACTGTATGTGGCATATGACAATCTCAGCTCTGTAGATTTTGCTGTGAAGAGACAGAATCACTAGATCATTTATTCTGGTATTGCTCCGATGTAGCTTGTTTCTGGTCACAGGTTCAAGAATGGTTAAAAAATCACAACATGCATTTAAAATTAACCTTACAAATAGCAGTGTTGGGCGATTTGGAAAGCCATAGTCAGTCAATAAATAATATAATAGTACCTGTAGGAAAGGTTTTCATCTTTAGCTCGCAATCTATGGATACTATACGATTAGAAATGTTCAAAAAGTATGTAAAACATCATAGCACAATTGAAATATATATGGCACATGGAAACCAAATGAGGGTGATCTATGGTGATAGGTGGGATGGGCTGAGAGTGGCTGAGGGTTGGGATTAAAGAGTTTATGTTTGGTAATGTATTATTGTTATGTGACTGCTTTATATAAAAGTACCATGTATGTAAAATGTATGTATATGTAGCAAAAAGCTGTAAAAAAAAAAATATATATACATATTTGTCTTCCGAAGAGGGGGGGTGGTGGAAGGGTTAATGGTAAAAAATAAATAAAAATAATAATTTGAAAAATTATGTAGCTTAAAAAATATATTTTCTTCTGATTCCCTCACTCGGATCAGACCGGGTCTGGATCTAACTAGGTCTACACGGAATGGGTCTAGTAGGTCCTCAAGCCTGTTCAGAACGTGTTTTATAATAATTAATTTATGCATATTGGGTCCAGGTGAGAATGTCCCAATTCCATTTCAGAATGGGTCCAACTTTTTGGACCAGTGAAGACCTTTAGAGTAATTCACTACTGTATTGTCACATCACATGTCAGTTATGTATATGGGTGTAAAACCTAAAGCCTTGCTAACAAGACCATTGATGCGGACGTCAAATTTTAAGGCTTTGAAAATAAAGATAATATATGAATAAGGCCAATGTCGATGCTTCAGAAAAATGTGTGAAGTGAGAATAAACCACCACACCATAAACTGCCGACTCATTCTTTCTCTCATACCTCTCTCCTGTTCTCTCCCTCCCTTTGTGCCCATACAGGTCTGCTGGAGGATGAGCGTCTGGCCAGTGCCCATCAGGCAGAAACCTTCGTACGACAGGTCCACAACCTGCAAGGTACTGTCTGCCGCAGATGTATATAGTGATGCTCCTGAGTGCTTTAAACCAGGCGACAAAGAAGTAAAACCGTTGTGAATTTGGTGACATTAATAAAGCACCAGGGAGCATCAGTATATATCATGAGGCCCCCCAGCACCTGTACTTAGAACGTGTGGGATGTGCATATCACCAACTCACGCTTCACAGCAGCCACAGAGCCAAAACAACTACACGTAAGGCTGTTTGACACAACGATTGCTAATGGGGGAAAATTATGATTGGTAATGAACAGTCCCGTGTGGCTCAGTTGGTAGAGCATGGCGCTTGCAACGCCAGGGTTGTGGGTTCATTCCCCACGGGGGGACCAGGATGAATATGTATGAACTTTCCAATTTGTAAGTCGCTCTGGATAAGAGCGTCTGCTAAATGACTTAAAATGTAAAAATGTAAATGAACAGATAATTCCTCAATGTCCAATCACCATATGGAATTCCATTGTCCCACCTGACCTCTAATGAAAAGTTTACATTTGAGGGGCCACAGAGACAGTGTGTGCCCCCACAGAAAGTCTATATAGACAGAACGGCTGTGTGTTGCATAAGTGTGAGGTGATGTAATTGGCTGTAAAGTGTTACGTGTGTGTGTGTGTGTGTGTGTGTGTGTCGTCATTTGTCTTACGGGGATCTGAGTCAATTGTCTGTTGTCAATGTCTGGGGCTCACTTGCAGCACATTTACCACCAGTTACACCAGCAACTCTTAAAATCCCAACTTACTTTTCTCCCATGGACACCCATATGCTCGTGCACACTGTTATCAGATCTCCTCACGTATCACCACCTAACTCATTGTAGCCTAGAACTAGGACACCTGATTCAACTGGTCAATGGCTTGAGGATTATTTGACAAGTTAAATCAGGCGAGCTAGCTCTGAAATAGATGCTATGGAACTGCTAAAAGGTCCCAGGGAAGAGGTTTGAAGAACACTGCTGTACGTGTAACCATTTCAACTCTTGTCCCTGTATGTCTCCCTCCCCAGCCCAGTTGCGTTCAGTACAGGAGGAGATGGACTCTCTCGAGGAGGAGAAGGAGAGTGAGCTGACTGAGGCTCACGAGGAGCTACGCCTCGCCCAGGAGGAGGTGGTGCTTTACCTTAGGCTATTGTACTTTACTTTAGGCTATTGTACTTTACTTTAGGCTATTGTACTTTACTTTAGGCTATTGTACTTTACTTTAGGCTATTGTACTTTACTTTAGACTATTGTACTTCACTTTAGGCTATTGTACTTTACTTTAGGCTATTTTCCTTTACTGTAGGATACTTTACTTTACTTTAAGCTATTTTACTTTAAGTTGCTTTACTTTAGGCTACTTTACTTTATTCTACTTTATGTTAGGCTATTTTACTTTACTTTACTAGTTCCAGAAGTATGTGTTCTCTGCATGCGAGGATGAGTTTGACTGTTCTGTTCCTTGTGTTACAGGTGGTGCCGCTGAGTTTGATTGATTGATTGATTGATTACTTGCAGGTTCTGCTTCTGCAGCAGGCGGCTGAGGAGGCAGCGGCCGAGAGGGAGAACGACATTGCGTCCCTGCAGGAGGAGCTGTGTCGCCTCCGGGCCCAGCTGGGGAGGCTCAACGACGAGGCGCAGGAGTACGAGCTGGAGATCACCACACTGAGAGCAG
The DNA here is from genome assembly GCF_029448725.1 of Salvelinus fontinalis. Classification (NCBI taxonomy): domain Eukaryota; kingdom Metazoa; phylum Chordata; class Actinopteri; order Salmoniformes; family Salmonidae; genus Salvelinus; species Salvelinus fontinalis. The sequence goes on along the minus strand of NC_074676.1, from coordinate 3,357,730 downwards.
AGATCAGCATGAAGAGTCAAAGGAGGGAGGAAGAGAGGAAAGGAGGTGAGAGAGAGCGGGGAGGAGATAAGAGGAGCAGCAATAGGAGCTAGAGATCACCACGCTGCGAATCGAGATCTGGGAAGGTCTTCACAGTAAATTTGTTGATCTTATTATCCCTATCCTTGTCCACTGGCCAGGTCAAAGCAGCATCAGCAACGGGCTTCTCTAGACCCTTCGTCCCCTTCCCTGAGTCACACCCTAACCCTCACCACCAGAGCAGAGCAGCGATGTCCACGTATTGGGGTGTGTGTCCCTGACATGTCCCAGTGCCTACCCTCTACTGGAGGATGTGTTACTGTGTAGCTCTTGGGTTGTGTCCATTAGGGGACACATTAGCAAAATGTTTCAAAATGTGCAACGGAAAACGGGTGTTTGTTATTGGACAAGTTCAGAGAGTACCTCCCTAGATCACACCGTTTCAGACCGTTTTCTTACGTTTTGTGTCGACTGAACTCAACCCTGATGTGTGACGATCCTGTTGTGTTCTGTCAGGTGATGTAGGTTCACTGAGGCAGGAGTGTGTCACCTTGAGGGAGGAGTGTGAGACTCTGAAGGACGACAACAGACGCCTGACTGAGAAACTACAGCTCCTCCAACTACAGAGGACAGGGTGAGAGGACGCATCCAATTATTTGGCTACTTAGTCTGCTTACAGTATCCGCTAACCATTTAAACTGAACAAAAATATAAATGCAACATGCAACAATTTTGTATTGCGCTTCAGTTCATATAAGGAAATCGGTCAATTGAAATAAATGAATTAGTTGCTAATCTATGAATTTCACTAGACTGGGAATACAGATATGCATCTGTTGGTATGCAGACGAAGAACTGGGACATTTTCAGCTTCCAGGAATTGTGTACAGATCCTTGCGACATGGGGCCGTGCATTATGATGCTGAAACATGAGGTGATGGCGGCGGATGAATGGCACGACAATGGGCCTCAGGAACTCATCACCAGATCTTTGTGCATTCAAATTGCCATCGATAAAATGCAATTGTGTCCTTTGTCCGCATCTTATGCCTGCTCATACAGTACCATAACCCCACTGCCACCATGGGGCACTCTGTTCACAACGTTGACAACAGCAAACTTCCCGCCCACATGACCCCATACACGCTGTCTGCCATCTGCCCGGTACAGTTGAAACCGGGATTCATCCGTGAAGAGCACACATTTTCAGCGTTCCAGTGGCCATCGAAGGGGAGCATTTGCCCACTGAAGTTGGTTACAACGCCGAACTGCAGTCAAGTCAAAACCCTTGTGAGGATGACGAGCACGCAGATGAGCTTCCCTGAGACGGTTTCTGAGAGTTTGTGCAGAAGTTCTTTGGTTGTGCAAACCCACAGTTTAATCAACTGTCTGGGTAGCTGGTCTCAGACGATCCCACAGGTGAAGAAGCCGGATGTGGAACTCCCGGGCTGGCATCGTTACACGTGGTCTGCGGTTGTGACAGAGATGGCGCCGACAAAGATGGTCGCCTTGCTTTGAGTCCTTAGGAAACTATGCAGTATTTCGTTTTTTAATGTATTATTTCTTACGTTGTTACCCCAGGAAATCTTAAGTCTTATTACATACAGCCAGGAAGAACTATTGGATATAAGAGCAACGTCAACTTACCAACATTACGACCAGCGGATCCTCTGTTTGGACCACCACCCAGGACAATGGATCTAATCCCAGAAGCCGACTCAAAACAACGGCGCCGCAGAAGGGGCAGATGGAGCGGCCTCCTAGTCAGGCTCCGTAGACGGGAACGGTGGGCGATGTGCACGAGTATACTACTCGCCAATGTCCAGTCTCGTGACAACAAGGTAGACAAAATTCGAGCAAGGGTTGCCTTCCAGAGAGACATCAGAGACTGTAACATTCTCTGTTTCACGGAAACATGGCTCTCTCGGGATATGTTGTCGGAATCAGTTCAGCCACTGGGCTTCTCCATGCATCGCGCCGACAGAGATAAACACCTCTCTGGGAAGAGGAAGGGCGGGGGTGTATGCTTCATGATTAACGGCTCATGGTGTAATCATAACAACATACAGGAACTCAAGTCCTGCTCACCCGACCTAGAATTCCTTACAATCAAATGCCGGCCATATTACCTCCCAAGAGAATTCTCATCAGTTATCGTCACAGCTGTGTACATTCCCCCTCAAGAAGACACCAAGACAGCGCCTCAAGGAACTTCACTGGACTCTATGTAAACTGGAAACCATATATCCTGAGGCTGCATTTATTGTAGCTGGGAATTTTAACAAAGCAAATTTGAGAACAAGGCTACCTAAATTCTATCAGCAGAATTGAGTGCACTACGCACAGGGGGTAATACAGTCTATCTCTGCTACTCTAACTTCCGTGATGCATACAAAGCGCTCCCCCGCCCTCCCTTCGGCAAATCTGACCACGACGCCATCTAGCTCCTATCTTATAGGCAGAAACTCAAACAGGATGTACCAGTGACTAGAACCATTCAAAGCTGGTCAGACCAATGGGAATCCACGTTTCAAGATTGTTTTGATCAAGCGGACAGGGATTTGTTCCGATCAGCCTCAGAGGACAACATCGATCTATACACTGACTCTGTGAGTGTCTTTGTAAGGAAGTACATGGGAGATGTTGTACCCACTGTGACTATTAAAACCAACCCTAACCAGAAACCGTGGATGGATGGCGGCACTCGCGCAAAACTGAAAGAGCGAACCACTGCATTTAACCATGGAAAGAGGTCTGGGAATATGGCTGAATATAAACAGTGTAGTTATTCCCTCTGCAAGACAATCAAACAAGCAAAATGCCGGTACAGGGACAAAGTGGAGTCGCAATTCAACAGCTCAGACACGAGACGTATGTGGCAGGGTCTACAGAAAATCACGGACTACAAACAGAAAACCAGACACGTCACGGACACCAACGTCACGCTTCCAGACAAACTAAACACCTTCATTGCCCGCTTTAAGGATAATGCAGTGCCACCGTTGCGGCCCGCTAAAAAGGACTGCGCCTCTCCTTCTCCGTGGCCGACATGAATAAAACATTTAAACGCGTTAACCCTCGCAAGGCTGCTGGCCCAGACGGCAACCCTAGCAGTGTCCTCAGAGCATGCGTAGACCAGCTGGCTGATGTGTTTACAGGCATATTCAATCCCTCCCTATCCCAGTCTGTTGTCCCCACATGCTTCAAGATGGCCACCATTGTTCCTGTACCCAAGAAAGCAAAGATAACTGAACTAAATGACTACCACCCCATAGCACTCACTTCTGTCATCATGAAGTGCTTTGAGAGACTAGTCATGGATCATATCACCTCCATCTTACTGGCCACCCTAGACCAACTTCAGTTTGCATACCGCCTCAACAGGTCCACAGATGATGCAATCGCCATCACACTGCACACTGCCCTATCCCATCTATACAAGAGGAATACCTATGGAAGAATGTTGTTCATTGACTACAGCTCAGCATTCAACCCCATAGTACCCTCCAAGCTCATCATCAAGCTGGAGGCCCTGGGTCTCAACCCTGCCCTGTGCAATTGGGTCCTGGACTTTCTGACGGGCCGCCCCCAGGTGGTGAAGGTATTTTGTATTTGTATTTATTATGGATCCCCATTAGCTGCTGCTTTCCCATTAGCTGCTGCCAAAGCATCAGCTACTCTTCCTGGGGTCCAGCAAAATTAAGGCAGTTTATACAATTTTAAAAACATTACAATATATTCACAGATTTCACAACACACTGTGTGCCCTCAGGCCCCTACTCCAACACTACCACATATCTACAGTACTAAATCCATGTGTATGTATAGTGTGTATGCTATACACAATGTTTGTGTTGCTTCACAGTCCCCACTATTCCATAAGGTTTTTTTCAATCTGTTTTTTAAATCTAATTTTACTGCTTGCGTTAGTTACTTGATGTGGAATAGAGTTCCATGTAGTCATGACTCTATGTTGTACTGTGTGCCTCCGATAGTTTGTTCTGGACTTGGGGACTGTGAAGAGACCTCTTGTGGCATGTCTTGTGGGGTATGCATGGGTGTCTGAGCTGTGTGCCAGTAGTTTAGACAGACAGCTCGGTGCATTCAACATGTCAAGATCTCTCATAAATAAAAGTAGTGATGAAGTCAATCTCTCCTGCACTTTCAGCCAGGAGAGATTGACATGCATATTATTATTATTAGCTCTCTGTGTACAGCCAAGGGCCAGCTGTGCTAGTAGGAAGGTAGGAAATATCTCCACTTCGCTGACCCTCAACACTGGGGCCCCACAAGAGTGCATGCTCAGCCCCCTCCTCTACTCCCTGTTCACCCACGGCTGTGTGGCCATGCACGCCTCCAACTCAATTATCAAGTTTGCAGACGACACAAAAGTAGTGGGCTTGATTACCAACAATGACGAGACAGCCTACAGAGAGGAGGTGAGGGCACTTCGGAGTGTGGTGTCAGGAAAGCAACCTCTCACTCAACGTCAACAAAACAAATGAGATGATCGTGGACTTCAGGAAACAGCAGAGGGAGCACCCTTCCTATCCACATCGAAGGGACAGCAGTGGAGAAGGTGGAAAGTTTTATGTTCCTTGGTGTACACAGCACAGACAAACTGAAATGGTCCACCCACACAGAAGGTGTGGTGAAGAAGGCGCAACAGTGCCTCTTCAACCTCAGGAGGCTGAAGAATTTTGGCTTGTCACCCAAAACCCTGACAATCCTTTACAGATGCACAATCGAGAGCATCCTGTCGGGCTGTGTCACCGCCTGGTATGGCAACTGAGCTACCCTCAATCACAAGGCTCTCCAGAGGGTGGTGCAGTCTGCACAACGCATCACCGGGGGCAAACTACCTGCCCTCCAGGACACCAAAAGCACCCGATGTCACAGGAAGGCCATAAAGATCATCAAGGACAACAACCACCCTAGCCACTACCTGTTCACACCGCTACCATCCAGAAGGCGAGGTCAGTACAGGTGCATCAAAGCATGGACCGAGAAACTGAACAGCAAACACTACCTCAGAGGCTGCTGCCTACATTGAGACCCAATCACTGGCCACTTTAAGAAATGGATCACTAGTCACTTTAAACAATGCCACTTTAATAAAGTTTACATATCTTATATTACTCATATCATATGTATATACTGTATTTTATACCATCTATTGCACCTTCCCTATGCCGCTCAGCCATCGCTCATCCATATGTACATATTCTCATTCACCACTTTAGATTTGTGTGTATTAGGTAGTTGTTGGGGGATTTTTAGATTACTTGTTAGATATTACTGCACTGTCAGAACTAGAAGCACAAGCATTTCACTACACTCGCATTAACATCTGCTAACCTTTTGTATGTGACCAATAACATTTGATTTGATTTGAGGCCGGTTGGACGTACTGCCAAATTCTCTAAAACGACATTGGATAGGCGGGTTATGGTAGAGAAATAAACCTTATATTCTCTGGCAACAGCTCTGGTGGACATTCATGCAGTCAGCATTTGCACACTCCCTAAAACTCGAGCCATCTGTGGTATTGTGTTGTTTGACAAAACTGCACAAGGTGCACCTGTTTAATTATCATGCTGTTTAATCAGCTTCTTGATATGCCACACCTGTCAGGGGGATGGATTATCTTGGCAAATGAGAAATTCTCACTAACAGGGATGTAAACCAATTTTTGCATAAATTTGAGAGAAATAAGCTTTGTGTGTGTATGGAAAATGTCTGGGATCTTTTATTTCAGCTCATGAAACATGGGACCAACACTTTACATGTTGTGTTTATATTTTTGTTCAGTTTAGTAAAAAGCTTAAGATTTAATTGTTCACCACATCAATTCATATTCTTCTCCTTCTTAATCCCCTTTGTGATTAATCCCCTTTGTGATTGATCTTTTCTCGCTCCACACCAGCTCCAACAGTGCATATCTGTCCCTGAAGGATGGTGAGATAGCTGGTACAGGAGTGGGGGTGGGCACAGAGGTGGGGGGCATGGCGGAGAGCTATATGACCATGGTCGAGTGCCAGTCTACGAGCCCAGGCACCAACTGCCGCCTTGTGGACGCCTCCATCCAGAAGAACATCTCGTTCGACGGGAAGCCCATGACCCCCACCGGCTGGAATGGAGGATTTGGGGAGATCTTCTCACTGAGGGACCAGCTGAAACAGGCTGAGGAGAAGGCCTCGCTGGTACAGAGACAGGTACGTTATGGTAGTAGAACGGTACAGTCTGTTGGATGGGTCAGGAAAGGAAGATCCGGAGAGATCTTCTTTCTGAGGGACCAGGTGAAAAAGGCAAGGGAAGGCCTCGCTGGTACAGAGACAGGTATATTAGGCACCAGACTGTACCTTAGTAACTATAGTAGTGGATGCTCACTGACCATTGGAGCACTTTTAATCAGTCAGATTCAGAATTGTGCTGAAGATAATGATAAAAGCCACACATATCAGTGGCAAAGAAAAACAACAGAGCAGCAGCTGCACAATCACTAACAAATTATTAGGCACTGCAGCAATGGACTACGACACAATTTACAGACCTGGCCTGTAATGTGTCGGGATGAATCTCTGTTCTGATGTGTTCAACAATTGTTCTTTCTAGGGAGTGTTTTCTTGCCGCTGTGATCCTGCTTGCTCTTTGAGGTCGAAGCCGGATTACTGTGAAGATCTTGGTGACAGCTCTGGATGTGAAAAGGGCTTTGTTAATACATGGGATTGATCGATCCTTTATGTTCTACTCTGTCTCCCTCAGTGTGATGGGTTGAAGACGGAGCTGCGGGAACTGCAGGAACTGTATGACTGCAGCCAGAGGGAGAGGGCTGAATTGGAGGAGGAGCTACTGCACTGCAAGGCAGAGCTCGAGAGGTTGGCTGGAGGGTGGCAGGTGAGAGGTCACACTGGGGTTAGAGGTCAGGTGTCACCATAGTGATAGGAGTTAATAACGGTATATTGCATATCTATCAGGAGGCTTTTGGGGTTTGTTCTGATTTGTTTCTGACTGTTTTCTGACTTCAACATTTCTCTGCTTGAGATTTTTGACTGTTGTGTTTTACAAAAACGTTCAAGTTTACACAAATGAAAACAGGAAATACAGCACACACATCACACCTATTCTGTGTCTGTTTATAGATACTGTTGAAATATTTTTATTTAACCTTTATTTAAGCAGGGAAATCCCATTGAGACCAAGGCCACTTATACATGGGAGCCTTGCATGTACAAATGTATCAAGGCACAAGGCGAGACCCAGATGCAGACACAGGAGGCAGATGGTTGGAGTCTTACTATGTTTAATAATCCAAAGGGGTAGGCAAGAGAATGGTCATGGACAGGCAAAAAGATCAAAACCAGATCAGAGTCCAGGAGGTACAGAGTGCAACTTATTATGTGACTTGTCAAGCCAATTCTTACTTATTTCGGCTTACCATAACAAAGGGGTTGAATACTTATTGACTCAAAACATTTCAGCTTTTAATTTTTAATCAATTTGTAAAAATGTCTAAACATATTTCAACATTACGGGGTATTGTGTGTAGGCCATTGACAAAAAAGTCTCAATTTAATACAATTTAAATTCAGGCTGTAGCACAACAAAATGTGGAAAAAGGTCAAAGGGTGTGAATACTTTCTGAAGGCACTGTATATCAATATACATACATATATGTGTTTATATACATAATTGACTGTATATTATAATATGCTTTGATATAAGCTGACAATGACTGTCAGCTCATATCAGAGAACATGCTTGAGGGCAATGATCTCTGTCTGTATGTGGCACTGCAAATTGGCCTCCACTTTGTCTGTCATGCCCTCCCTATGGCAGCATTATCCCTTGTGTCAAACTGTCTACCTGTCCCAGTCTACAAATACTGTCCCTGTGCTTTGTACTATATGTCTACACGCTTTATGTGTTTACCGTGGACATGGGAAATTATTGTTTTACCTTTATTGAAATAGGCAAGTCACCTAAGAACACATTTTTATTTACAATGATGGCCTAGCCCAGCCAAACTCAGACGATGCTGTGCGCCGCCCTTTGGGACTCCCAAATCACAGCCAGATGTGACTCAGCCTGGATTTGAACCAGGGACTGTAGTGACACCTCTTGCACTGAGATTAAGTGCTTTAGACCGCTGCACCACTCAAAAGCCCCAATGAATGAGGAAAGAGTTAGGAGATTTTCACCATGTGTTTCAACATCTTGTTTTGTGTCAATATTTTTCATTTTTGATTGTTGTTTGTTTTGTCACCACAGACAATTTCAGTCAAATATGCATATAAATAATCACACGCATTGTACTAATATATTTCATAATTTTTTTCTTAAAATCTTTGAAAAAATATGGTGGCTTACTTTGACGGAATCTATATCGACCTTTCCATCCCTACCCTATTTGTATCAGTCCATACCATAACTCCCCTACCCCTTCATAGCAAGGCCATATCATGTTTCATTTTGGATTCATTTGGGTGATTTGTGGTGTCCATATGTAAACGTTTTTGCCCTCCACTCATTTATTATTTCGTTCTCTCCATTGCCCCTCCATCTTCATCCACCCCCTCCCCCCTTTTCTTCCCCTAATCCAGAGCAACATCCATTCGTCTGAGTCCCCTGTTCTCTCCATCCCCTTCATAGGAATGATTGTAATATTGGGAGTGGTTTGGTGCTGGTTGTCCGAGCTGGCGTTCCAGAAAGCAAGGTAGGAGGAAGGATACTTCTCTGTCTGTCGGTCCTCTGCACTTTGCTATGTCCATATAGATAGTTACTGTACGTAAATTTAAGGCCCTATCTTAAAGTAAAGTAACTTGCAGGGGAATGGAAGCATTTTACAATCTAGGCCATATAAAACAATCTAAACAAACCCTAAATACATGTTCTGGGTGTTTGTCATACAGAAACTGCTACTTTGAATAACTTTGAATATTTCTTTCCGGAGCCAATGCTAATTTGACTAGGCCCTGCCATTAAAATTGCCATGGTAATGACGCAAGCTGCAACTTCATTGACTGGGTCCAGACATTTGGAACGTTGATTTATTATTGTACAGTACAGTAAGGGGAGTGAGAGCTCTCACATCCAAATATTAAAGGGTTTCCAACCTAGAAATGAAACGTGTTACATCATCATGACAATTGTGTGTAACTACGTTTGTTAGCTAGCTGCACAGCTAGCAAGCTTGACCAGAGAGAGAGCACTGCGGGTTTTGAAGTCAATTTATCTGCAACAGATTTCCACAACGATTTTCATTTTTTAAATTTAACCTTTATTTAACTAGGCAAGCCAGTTGAGAACAAATTCTTATTTACAATGACGGGGCAAAACGACAGATTTTTGCTGAGTTACAGTTCATATAGGGAAATCAGTCAATTGAAATAAATTCATTAGGCCCTAATCTATGGATTTCACATGACTGGGCAGACAATCAGAGTGAGTTTGGCAGTGTGACTGTATACTCCCTCCTTTCAAAGAGCGCTTCCTCGCGCTAGTTTGCGACTCGACGTCTTAAGAACGCGCTCACCGGCCAAGCACATGCACGTTCGTGGATGCAAGGTCCGATCACTTCTGACACCAATGTAATGAAACAGGCAGGGAAGTAGGTCTTGAACCCTCAACCTCTGTCCCGAAGTCCAGCGCGCTATCGACTGTGCCCCGAAAGCATGCTCGAGCGGCGGAATCGATATCCGTGCTTATAAACCCAGGGTCTTTACAACATAATAGGACTATGAAAAGGGGAGACCCAAATACAATATGACATCAATCTAACCTGGAGGAGGAAATGAATGTCCAAAAACAAACAAAAGTGGCATTGATCCAATGATAAAGAGAGTGAATATGCACACTGGATGATATCTATATCTAATAACTTTTGTTACTATTAGCCTATTTGATTAGAGAACCGACCTTGCTTTTGGTTGCTGAATGTAAATACAGCATAGGTTAGATCATCTGGTGGGGGAAAGTTTGACAGGAGATTAATTGATACATTGTTGCAATGACAGTATGCACTGGACAGGCAGATATCTGTAGTCTACTGAGAAAAATAAGATCCAAAAGAGTTCACAACCATTCGAAAAATAGAAATGACCTGCAAACCACTTGAGCAACAAGCATTACAGGCCATCATAAATCAGACATTCTAAAATGTTTCTACCCAGTCACTGATGTAACAATATGAACCCAAAAGCATGGCGATTCACAGTTACAGTTAGAACCTAGTGTTTCCATCTCCCTTTAAAGTAAAGTAAAGTAAGACGGAAGCTGGTTGAAATCCGTCTTGAACGACCACTAAGACTGTCCGAGATTTTATTTTGGTTACTACTGCTGTTGTGTCGTTTTGGTTTGATCAGGTGTTCAGGTGTTGACATAGGAGTTGAGATATATCATTGATACTCTACGTTTAAGAAATAAGGAGAATATACCACGGCTAAGGGCTGTCCTTAAACACGACACAACGCGGAGTGCCTGGATACAGCCCTTACTCGTGGTATATTGGCCATATACCACAAACCCCTGAGGTGCGTTATTGCTATTATAAACTATTATAAGCTATTATAAACTGGTTACCAACGTAATTAGCAGTCAAAATAAATGTTTTGTCATACCCGTGGTATACAGTCTGATATACCACAGGTGTCAGCAAATCAGCATTCAGGGCTCAAACCACCCAGTTTATACATGTAGATAATTACTAGTCAGTTTGTGCTTTCGCCAAGTCTCTTCATTCATTGTCATGTAAGGCAGAGAAGTTGGCTACAGCACATATAGTATGGTACTATATTTTGCTAGCTAGAGGGTGGCAATTAGAAAGTCACATTTATCGTAAGATGTACATGCATAAAACATACCAAGTATTTTTGAGTGACAGACATGGGACGGTAGGTAGTTTCACACAGTGCTTTCGTGTATGACATCACGGTTATATTTTAGATCATTTTTGTTGTAATATAATTTGTTGTAATTTTTGTTGTAATCCTTTTTGTTGCAAATTATTTAATGCCAAATATGTACATCTTTGTGATTTAAATAATTGGTGACAGTTTTCAGTGTTTGTGTGTGCATGTTTATTTCATATTTGTAGTTATTGTATGCACACTAAGTGTGCATGTTTATTTCATATTTGTAGTTATTGTATGCACACTAAGTGTGCATGTTTATTTCATATTTGTATTTATTGTATGCACACTAAGTGTGCATAGGTCTCTAAAAGCCACCCCTAACCTTTTGTCTCTGCATCCTCAGGGGAGTGCTATAGAATGGAACCCTATTCTGACAGTCACCGCAGCAACAGCTGTGCTTCTGATCATGGTTAGCTTGTTGAGAGCCTTGACCTGATGTCGAGCAGAATGACAACAACTGTATACGGACAAAGACAGTGATGTCTGCTTATAGACCGCTACCTTCCATTCTACCCTCCTATCACATCTATCTGGGACCCTACCAGGGCACCAGCAACAGATCAGACGCCATTCCTCTAATTCACCGCTTGGAAGCAGCAAAATATATTTAGATGGCGACTATTCAGAAAACCACAGGATTGTGAAAGGAATGTTCTGAAATTGGTAGATAAAGTGACGTGCTGCCACAGCTTTTCAGATGACAACAGATGGATTCATTTTCTCTCCTGTTCTGAGGAACACATGTCAAGACTTAAGAGAGTGTCTTCGTGAAGCTAAGAAGAGAGTGTGAATACATAGTTTCAATGGGAGAGTACCTGAGTACCTAAATCTGTCTACTCCTGTGGTATTCTATTCCTTTCCTGTCTCTCTGTTGATTTGCTTTGATCTCAACTCCAGGTCTTGCCAACGGGACTGGATTAGTCCTCCTGAGTTTGAATGTCTAGTATTATTCTTATACAACACTCACTACATGTATTTATTATGCTAATATCAATGTTGAGTTCTCTTGATTTGTCTTTGTGATTAGTCCTCTTTAACAATAGCAACCTCTGCATCTTGCACAATTGCTGAATAAAGCTCTTAACTCATGATATTGTAAATAAGTACTAACAAAAATGTTCTTAAAATATAATTATATCTACGTGTAATGAATTATTTAAAGCACCTGTCAAACTCATTCCACGGAGGACCAGGTGTCTGCAGGTTTTCGCCCTTGTACTAATTCGTAATCAACTCCCCTCACTTGGTTGTCTAGGTCGTAATTGAAAGGAAACCCCCCCCCAAAAAACAAAGACAATCGGCACTCCGTGGAATGAGTTTGACACCTCTGATTTAAAGGAATATGTCAAATACATCAAAGAATTATGTATTTTGAATAGCTTGTGTCTTGCGAATAGCTAAAACCACAGGGATTTTTCTAAATTAAAGTGAAATTAGTCATGAAGTGACAGATACTTTCCCCTAAAGGCAATAACTAATTTATAACACATACACTATCAAATATGTTCTCATCAATATACACTGTTGTGAAAAAGTTTTTGCCCCCTTTCTGATTCTCCAACTTTTGCATATTTTTGATACTGAATGTTATCAGATATTCAACCAAAACCTTATATTAGATAAAGATAACCTGAGTGAACAAATAACACAACAATGACATACTTATTTCATAAACAAAGTTATGGAACACCCCAAAAAATAACTGACCCCTTACGCTCAATAACTGGTTGTGCCACCTTTAGCTGCAATGACTCCAACCAAACACTTCCTGTAGTTGTTGGGCCATTCCACAAATGTCGCTGAGCTAAAGCAGTTCTGCATGGAAGTGTGGGAGAAGATTATTTCACAGTGAAGTGAGAGACTGATCAACAACTACAGGAAGTGTTTGGTTGTAGTCATTGCAGCTAAAGGTGGCACAACCAGTTATTGAGCGTAAGGGGTCAGTTATTTTTTCACACAGGGGAACTGGAACTGGACATAACTTTCTTAATTAAATCATTAAAATATGTTTGTTATTTGTAAGCTCAGGTTCCCTTTATCTAATATTAGGTTTTGGTTGAAGATCTGATAATATTCAGTACAAAACAATAGGCAAAAATAGAGAAAATCAGAAAGGGGGCAAATACTTTGCCACGGCAGTGTACATTTACTTAAAAATACAAAGATCATTCCACTCGTCCTATCTTTAGTGAGGATGAGGATGTTCAAACTTTGTGTCCAAGTTGCAAATAGCTATTTGTTATGGTTTCCTCATTAAAGAGAGAAGAGTATGTGAGATAAGCTCAGCTCTTCTAAAGCATCTGTCAACCCTAGCCCGGTGTTTCAAGCCTATGTTTAACCACCACCTCACCCACATAGGAGTGTCCTAGCTATGTTTGTCCACAGTCACTTTTTTAAATTGAATTTAACTTAGCCCAGGGCACTGTTAAACAGACTTGGGTTCAACATTTCAAATCAGTTCAAATACCTCATACGTGCTTGATTGAGCTTGTTTGTTGAATGCACCAATACAATAGTCCCAAAATTGCAAACCACACCCATCTGGCACTCCAGGCAGGCTAGAGAAAACGCTCAAAATCTTCGAAAGATTTCAAATAGTATTTAACCCAGGTCTGTTGCCGGTAAAGCCTGCATGGCTACTGACTGCACTGTCATACTGTGACAGTGGAATCAGCCACCCCAAAAAGAAAAATTCAGATGCCAGATTAAACAAGTCCGCTCTACATGCCAAGTAGGGTCACATTTGGAGGTGTCTCTGACACGTCTGCGATGTCTTCACCAGTTCCCCTTGAAATCTGAAATGTTTTGTGCAGTAACACAGTGTTAAATGACCTATTTCTAACCTATTGATAATGTTATCTACTTATTTGAACATGCAGTAGCAGCTATTCAGACGAAGGTATTCAGACAAACTTTGAACTTGTGAATATTTACAAAACACCTGTACGCACTAATCATAATTGAGTTTTCCCTGTATCCTCTCTCTTTTATCACTCAAAATACTCATTATTATTCAGTATTACTACTCTCGTTAAAATGTATAGAAAAAGGAACCTACAGGTGTTTTTATGAGAAGGACAACAGACTTTAGTGTCTTGGCTTGGTGTTTGCACATGTAGTGGAGACGGAGATGTCATTCAAATGAATTGTTCAGATTGTTCCAGTTCCAGGTACACAGCGTGCGAATGTTGACAGTCAGCGTTCCATAGTTCAATGTTCTTGTGGTCATACCAGAGACGGTACATTTACTTTCTACCATATCTGGTCATAACATGACAATACGCATGCGTGTGGTGGTGGCAGAGGGTTGGTAGACCCAGTGGCAGCTAAACCAGTTAGATTGCAGAAACCATTCTTGAAATTGGATTGTTAGGTCAATTATGTTCATTTTCTTTGCTAATTCAAAATATGCCTAGATTGAACTGTCCTGTTTGTCACATTCAAATCCGAGGCAGCATTTTCAAATGTTTTAAAATTCTCTGATAACACCTGGGGAGATTTTGTGACACAGTAAAAGTATAGCTACTTTCGAATTTAAAAAATGCATGCTACATACAATCTAAGAGAAACGTTCTGGTTAATTTATGTTTAATATGATGTTTCTGTTCTACTTTGTATTTGATGTAAATAGTCAGAAGTGGTCTAGAGCAATGGGAGATGATATATTTCTCCATTTGTAATAGCTTTGTAGAGAGTCGATCTATTTTGAAAGAGCAGTGTATATTTGATAGGCAAATTAAGCTATATGTAAAAGTCTATTCATGGTGAGTTTATATTGATCATTGTTTTCAATACCCATGTTTGGTTGAGTAGTCACTGGATGCATATAGAGGTTGTTTTTTGTCTTAGTTGCCAGTATAAGTATGCTATCGCTAAAAATAAACAACCCACCAAAAGAAATACTGATCCTGCATTTCCTTGAGTTGTATGTTTGCCTATGTTACAGTCCCTAATTCCTATATGACTGCAATAGTGCATATGAATGTTGCTTTATCCTGAACACGACTGTTTAAGCTTATTTTACCTCTATGCTTCATAGCAAATGCTATTGTATGTATTTGAGTTATGAGCCTCTATTTCATAGTTCTCCGTTTGCTGCTTTGTATTTGTTTCCCTTTGACTTTGTTGTTTTGAATATACAGTAGTCGTGGTCATTTTGATACCTGGAGGTATATTTTGTACAGTAAATGATTATAAAAGTAAATTATAATCCATATAATGTGTCAGTGCCAATGATAATTATTAACACATACAGTGCATTTGGAAAGTATTCAGACCCCTTGACTTTTTCCACAATGTGTTATTCTAAAGTGGATTTAAAAAAAAATCTATCTATACACAATACCCCATAATGACAAAAACAGGTTTTATATAAATGTTTGCAAATGTATAAATAAAAAAACTGATATTACATTTACGTACGTTTTCAGACCCTTTACTCAGTACTTTGTTGAAGTACCTTTAGCAGAGATTACAGCCTCGAGTCTTCTTGGGTATGGCGCTACAAATTTGGCACACCTGTATTTTGGGAGTTTCTCCCATTCTTTTCTGCAGATCCTCTCAATGTCAGGTTGGATGGGGAACGTCGCTACACAGCTATTTTCAGGTGTCTCCAGAGATGTTCGATCAGGTTCAAGTCCGGGATCTGGATGGGCCACTTAAGGACATTCAGACTTGTCCCGAAGCCACTCCTGCGTTCTCTTGGCTGTGTGTTGTGTGTTAGGGTCGTTGTCCTGTTGGAAGGTGAACCTTCGCCCCAGTCTGAGGTCCTGAGCGCTCTGGAGCAGGTTTTCATCAAGGATCTCTCTGTACTTTTCTCCGTTCATCTTTCCCTCGATCCTGACTAGTCTCCCTGTCCCTGCCGCTGAAAAACATCCACACAGCATGATGCTGCCACCACCATGCTTCACCGTAGGGATGGTACAACGTTTCTTCCAGACGTGACACTTGGCATTCAGGCCCAAGAGTTCAATCTTGGTTTCATCAGACCAGAGCATTGTTTCTCATGGTCTGAGTCCTTTAGGTGCCTTTTGGCAAACCACAAGCGGGCTGTCATGTCGCTTTTACTGAGGACTGGTTTCCGTCTGGCCACTCTACCATAAAGTACTGATTGGTGGAGTGCTGCAGAGATGGTTGTCCTTCTGGAAGGTTCTCCCATCTCCACAGAGGAATTCTAGAGCTCTGTCAGAGTGACCATCAGGTTCTTGGTCACTTCCCTGACCAAGGCCCTTCTCCCCCGATTTCTCAGTTTGGCCCGGGCAGAAATGTTTTGGTACCCTTCCCCAGATCTGTACCTTAACACAATCCTGTCTCTGAGCTATACGGACAATTCCTTTGACCTCATGGCTTGGTTTTTACTCTGACACCCACTGTCAACTGACCTTATATAGACAGGTGTGTGCCTTTCCAAATCATGTCCAATCAATTTAATTTACCACAGGTGGACTCCATTCAGGTTCTAGAAACATCTCAACGATGATCAATCGAAACAGGATGCACCTGAGTCTCATAGCAAAGAGTCTGAATACTTATGTAAATAAGGTATCTGTTTGTTATTTGTAATAAATGTGCAAACGTTTCTAAAAACCTGTTTTCACTTTGCCATTATGGGGTATTGTGTGTAGATTGATTAGGAAAATGTTTTATTTAATCAATTTTAGAATAAGGATGTAACATAACAAAATGTGGGAAAAATCAAAGGGTCTGAATAGTTTCCAAATGCACTGTATGTATGAATAATATATGTGCCTTCAAAGTATTCACACCCCTGGAATTTTTCACATTTTGTTGTGTGAATTCTTTTGGGTCAATCTACACAAAATACTCTGCAATGTCTTTTTTTTTTACACTAATATACACTTGCTCTTTCCATGACATAGACTGACCAGGTGAATCCAGGTGAAAGCTATGATCCCTTATTGATGTCACTTGTTAAATCCACTTCAATCAGTGTAGATGAAGTGGAGGAGATGTTTAAGCCTTGAGACAATTGAGACATGGATTGTGCATGTTTGCTATTCAGAGGGTGAATGGGGAAGACAAAAGATGTAAGTGCCTTTAAATGGGGTATGATAGCAGGTGCCAGGCGCACCGGTTTGTGTCAAGAACTGCAACGCTGCTGAGGTTTTCAAGCTCAACAGTTTCCAGTGTGTATCAAGAATGGTCCACCACCCAAAGGACATCCAGCCAACTTGACACAACTGTGGGGAGCATTGGAGTCAACATGGGCATTCCTGTGGAACATTTTTGACACCTTATAAAGTCCATGCCCTGACGAATTGAGGCTGTTCTGAGGGCAAGATATTCAGTTTATCTCGATTAGATAAGTATTCACCCCCTGAGTCAATATATTGTATTTTAGAAACACATTATGCAGCAATTACAGCTGTGAGTCTTTTTGGGTAAGTCTCTAAGAGCTTTTGCACACATGGACTGTGCAATATTTGCCCAGTATTATTTTTTAAATTCTTCAAGCCCTGTCAAGTTGGTTGTTGAAAATGTCTGTCCAGCAATGACAAAGGATTGCCATAGATTTTCGAGCAGATTTAAAGCTGTGTTATTTACGTTTTGGGCGACCCGACCAAATTCACATAGAAATATGAGTTATACAGTGGTTCCTCCTTTAAAAGTTGCGAGCTTACGCCATGTGCCTTAGAGGTAGTTTGTGGTTCAGTACTGTACCCTGCGTCACTACTTCATTGCTCCAGACCAGCGCAAGGGGGAGTTAGAGCACTGATTATGCTTTTGGGTCCTACTGTGTCTCTAACTGACAATGAATGGGTGACATAAACCTAAATAGAAACTGAAAATTGTGCACGACTTCAACTTTAGGCAATCGATTAGAATATTAGCAACCAGGAAATGCAAGAGCGATTTTTAAGTCAAAATTGTAAATAGGTAACACAGGAGCATTCAATGTCGTCTTGGTAAGCAACTCTAGGGTAGGTTTGGCCTTTTGTTTTCGGGTTATTGTCCTGCTGAAATGTGAATTAATCTCTCAGTGTCTGTTGGAAAGGAGACTGAATGAGGTTTTCCTCTAGGATTTTGCCTGTGCTTACGTAACCCTCAGGTTCGTACTCCTTACCAAGGCAACCCATCAGCAGGCACGGACATGATTGCACTGGAGATCATTCAATCTTTTTATTTCTGGGACAGACAATAATACACACCGCAGTGTTAGTTGACTTATGACTTCTCTCACACTCCTATAACATAAAAGGTAAAAAAATTATAAACAAAATGTCGAACCTTCTAGGTTTGAAAGGCACGCACATATTGAAAACATTTTAGCTAACAGGACGAGAGCTGGCATAGGCACAGGCCCATCGGGGTCCAAAGAGGCAGAAAAAAAATAGAAAAATATTAAGGAAATAAATATAAGACTCAAGTTAAGCTTTTAAATGATGTAGGACACTTGTATTTTCATGAATGTTTGATATTACGATTTTGTATGTTGAATTTGGCTCGCTCCGATTTCACCGGATGTTGTCAACTATTGTGCCGCTAGCGGGACGCCTATCACAGAGAGGCTTTGGGGTCCTTTTTTCTCAATTTCCACCTGACTGACATGCTCAAAGGAAACTGCCTGTTGCTCAGGCCCTGAAGCCAGGATATGCATATAATTGGTACCATTGGAAAGGAAACACTTTGAAGTTTGTAAAAATGTAAAAATAATGTAGGAGACTATAACACAATAGATATGGTAGGAGGAAATCCAAAGCAAAACCGACCGGAATTTGACGCCAACTAAACAGACTTTTTGGGATATAAAGAAGGATTTTATCTAACAAAATGACACTACATGTTATAGCTGGGACCCTTTGGATGAAAAATCAGAGGAAGATTTTCAAAAAGTAAGTGAATATTTAATGGAATTTATGAAACCTGTGCCGGTGGAAAAATATTTTGATGTAGGGCGCCATCCTCAAACAATCACATGGCATGCTTTCGCTGTAAAGCCTACTGTAAATCGGACAGTGCAGTTAGATTAACAATAATTTAAGCTTTCAACCAATATAAGACACTGTATGTACCTAAATGTTTAATATCCATAGTTACGATTATTTATTTGAATTGCGCGCCCTCCATTTTCACCGGAAGTTGTCCCGCTAGGGGACGCCTAGCCCTAAGAAGTTTTTAAATTAGGTGACCCCCTTAATCCGAATAACTCCTGAACTACACTCACTGGACAGTTTATTAGGTACACCCATCTAGTACCAGGTTGGACCCCCCATTGCCTCCAGAGCAGTCTGAATTCTTCAGGGCCATAGATTCTACAAGGTGTCAGAAACATTCCACAGGGATGTTGGTCCATGCTGACATGATGGCACCACTCAGTTGCTGCAGATTGGACGGCAGTAAATTCATGCTGCGAACAGCCCATTCAATCTCATCCCAAAGATGCTCTTTTAGGTTTGGTCAGCAACA
This sequence comes from Salvelinus fontinalis, assembly GCF_029448725.1. Classification (NCBI taxonomy): domain Eukaryota; kingdom Metazoa; phylum Chordata; class Actinopteri; order Salmoniformes; family Salmonidae; genus Salvelinus; species Salvelinus fontinalis. The sequence continues at coordinate 3,338,372 of NC_074676.1, read as the reverse complement.
ATGTGCAGATATGCTGTGGCGTTCAATCAAATCAATACATGCGCTGAATGCAAGTGTAGACCGTACTGTGAAATGCTTACTTACAAGCCCTTAACTGACCTTTTTAACCTGTATCTCTCCTTTCTGGGGAGGTTCCCATTGCTTGGAAGGCAGCCACGTTTCGTCCTTTATTTAAAGGGGGAGATCAAGATGATCCTAACTGTTATAGGTGACTAACTCAAACTCTAAACTCTCAGAGGTAGTAATCACACCTGTGGGGAGAGGGGCATTCTTCTTATTAAACCACATGACTTTTGTTTTGGTCATGTGGTTGTCATGTGGTTGTTTTGGTCTAACTGCACTGATCTAGCTGATTCTAACTGTTATAGGCCTATTTCTAATTTGCCCTGTTTATCAAAAGTGTTGGAAAAACTTGTCAATAATCACCTGACTGGCTTTCTTGATGTCTATAGTATTCTCTCTGGTATGCAATCTGGTTTCCACTATTTTTATTGACTTGGTTTTTATTGACTTGGCCCAAGCTTTTGATATGGTAGACCATTCTTGTGGGCCAGCTAAGGAGTATTGGTGTCTCTGAGGGGTCTTTGGCCTGGTCTACTTACTACCGCTCTCAAAGAGTGCAGAGTATAAAGTCAGAAAATCTGCTGTCTCAGCCACTGCCTGTCCCCAAGGGTCGATCCTAGGCTCTCTCATCCATTTATATGCAGATGATACAGTCTTAAACTTAGCTGGCCCCTCCCCTGATTTTGTGTTAAACGCTCTCCAACAAAGGCTTTTTAGTGTCCAACAAGCTTTCTCTGCCCTTAACTTTGTTCTGAACACCTCCGAAACAAAGGTCATGTGGTTTAGTAAGAAGAATTCCCCTCTCCCCACAGGTGTGATTACTACCTCTGAGGGTTTAGAGTTTGAGTTAGTCACCTAATACAAGTACTTGGGAGTATGTCTAGATGGTACACTGTCCTTCTTTCAGTACATATCAAAGCTGCAGGCTAAAGTTATATCTAGACTTGGTTTCCTCTATCGTAATCGCTCCTCTTTCACCCCAGCTGCCAAACTAACCCTGATTCAGATGACCATCCTAACCATGCTAGATTACGGATACATAATTTATAGATCGGCAGGTAAGGGTGCTGTCGAGCGGCTAGATGTTCTTTACCACTCGGCCATCAGATTTTCCACCAATGCTCCTTATAGGACATATCACTGCACTCTATACTCCTCTGTAAACTGGTCATCTCTGTTTACCCATTGCAAGACCCACTGGTTGATGCTTATTTATAAAACCCTCTTAGGCCTCACTCCCCCCTATCTGAGATATCTACTGCAGCCCTCATTCTCCACATATAACACCCATTCTGCCAGTCACATTCTGTCGTCTTTTCAGTTCGCTGCAGATAGCGACTGGAAGAGCTGCAACAAACACTCAAACTGGACAGTTTTATCTCAATCTCTTCATTCAAAGACTCAATCATGGACACTCTTACTGACAGTTGTGGCTGCTTTGCGTGATGTATTTTTGTTTCTACCTTCTTGCCCTTTGTGCTGTTGTCTGTGCCCAATAATGTTGTTACCATGTTTTGTGTTGCTACCATGTTGTTGCTACCATGTTGTCATGTTGTGTTGCTGCCTTGCTATGTTGTTGTCTTAGGTCTCTCTTTATGTAGTGTTGTGTTGTCTCTCTTGTCGTGGTGTGTGTTTTGTCCTATATTTATATAAAATAAAATAAAATCATCCCAGCCCGTCCCCGCAGGAGGCCTTTTGGTAGGCCGTCATTTTAAGTAAGAATTTGTACTTAACTGACTTGCCTAGTTAAATAAAGGTTAAATAAACAAAAAACAACAGTGAAGTCAAAAAAGAGTTAAGAAAATATTTACCAAATAAACTAAAGTAAAAAATTTGAACAAGTAAGACAATAAAATAACAATTACAGGTACAGTTTAGTCGAGGTAATTTATACATGTAGAGGTCCTGGATGGCAGGAAGTTTGGCCCAAGTGATGTACGCAGTCGTACGCAGTACCCTCTGTAGTGACTAATGAGTTGTGCATTCTGAGATACCGTTCTGCATACTACTGTTGTACCGCGCCCTTATTTGCCTGTTTGTGGTCCACCTGTTAGTTTGCATGAATCATGGCATTCTCCTTTGTCCTCTCTCATCAACGAGCTGTTTTCGCCCACAGGACTGCTGCTGACTGGATGTTTTTTGTTTGTTGCACCATTCTCAGTAAACTGTGCGTGAAAAGCCCAGGAGGGCGGCCGTTTCCGAGATACTGGATCCGGCACAACTGGCACCAACGGTCATACCACGCTCAAAGTCGCTTAGGTATAACGTTCAACTAAACAGTAACTGAATGCCTTGACGCCTGTCTGCATGCTTCATATAGCAAGCCACGGCCATGTGACTCACTGTCTGTAGGAGCAATCCACTTGGGAACGGGGTAGTGTACCTAATAAACATTTCCACACCTACGCACGCACGCACACACACACACACAACAACCGATTGAAGAAACAAAGGACTGAGAAATCCATCTTGAAATCATAAAATTGAAAAGGCTACATTACATAAAACGATACAGGCATTTCTGGCACAATCCTCTTTTTCCATGGCTGGTGCACATCTCAAGGCTGAAGCAGCAAAACACATGTTTCTAATACAGCTCACATGTAAAGAGAGAAAAGACAAAGGCTGGGCCTAACATAGTGTATAAGAGGTCATACAAAAAGTTTGGTAGTGATTCATATGTTGATGATGTAAAGAAAATATGGTGGTCTGTGGTGTGTAATGAGGAGCAAGCAGATGCTGCACTTGACGCATTTCTGAAACTACTTATTCCAGTTACTAATAAGCATGCACCCATTAAGAAAATGACTTTAAAAACTGTTAAATCCCCTTGCATTGATGAGGAATTGAAAAATTGCATGGTTGAGAGGGATGAGGCAAAAGGTATGGCATCTAAGTCTGGCAGCCCAACTGATTGGCAAACGTACTGCAAATTAAGAAATCATGTGACTAAACTAAATAAAATAAAAATAAACTACACTATGAAACAAAGAAATGATATAAAAAACGATAGTAAAAAGCGTTGGGGCACCTTAAATTAAATTTTGTCTCCTTCATTTATTGAATCAGATGACTCATTCCTCACAAAGTCCACTGATATTGCAAACTACTTTAATGACTTTTTCATTGGCAAGATAAGCAAACTTAGGGATGGCATGCCAGAGGACGCGGCTGGGGATGCCGTCTGGGCCTGCAGCCTTGCGTGGGTTAACACGTTTAAATGTTTTACTCACGTCGGCTGTAGTGAAGGAGAGTCCGCAGGTTTTGGTAGCGGGCCGTGTCAGTGGCACTGTATTGTCCTCAAACCGAGCAAAGAAATGGTTTAGTCTGTCTGGGAGCAAGACATCCTGGTCCGCGACGGGGCTGGTTTTCTTTTTGTAATCCGTGATTGACTGTAGACCCTGCCACATACCTCTTGTGTCTGAGCTGTTGAATTGCGACTCTACTTTGTCTCTATACTGGCACTTAGCTTGTTTGATTGCCTTGCGGAGGGAATAGCTACACTGTTTGTATTCGGTCATGTTTCCGGTCACCTTGCCCTGATTAAAAGCAGTGGTTCGCGCTTTCAGTTTCGCGCGAATGCTGCCATCAATCCACGGTTCCTGGTTTGGGAATGTTTTAATCGTTGCTGTGGGTATTATGTCGCCGATGCACTTTCTAATGAACTCGCTCACCGAATCAGCGTATTCGTCAATGTTGTTGTTGGACGCAATACAGAACATATCCCAATCCACGTGATCGAAGCAGTCTTGAAGCGTGGAGTCAGATTGGTCGGACCAGCATTGAACAGACCTGAGCGCTGGAGCTTCTTGTTTTAGTTTCTGTTTGTAGGCTGGAAGCAACAAAATGGAGTCGTGGTCAGCTTTTCCGAAAGGAGGGCGGGGGAGGGCCTTATATGCGTCGCGGAAGTTAGAATAACAATGATCGAGGGTTTTACCAGCCCTGGTAGCACAATCGATATGCTGATAGAATTTAGGGAGTTTTGTTTTCAGAATAGCCTTGTTAAAATTCCCAGCTATGATGAATGCAGCCTCAGGGTGTATGGTTTCCAGTTTACATAGAGTCAGATAAAGTTCGTTCAGGGCCATCGATGTGTCTGCTTGGGGGGGAATATATATGGCTGTGATTATAATCGAAGAGAATTCCCTTGGTAGATAATGCGGTCGACATTTGATGGTGAGGAATTCTAAGTCAGGTGAACAGAATGGAACAGAAGTTCCTGTATGTTGTTATGATCACACCACGTCTCGTTAATCATAAGACATACCCCCCCGCCCCTCTTCTTACCAGAAAGATGTTTGTTTCTGTCGGCGCGATGCGTGAAGAAACCAGCTGGCTGCACCGACTCCGTTAGCGTCTCTCGAGTGAGCCTTGTTTCCGTGAAGCAAAGAACGTTACAGTCTCTGATGTCTCTCTGGAATGCTACCCTTGCTCGGATTTCATCAACCTTGTTGTCAAGAGACTGGACATTGGCGAGTAGTATGCTAGGGAGTGGAGCGCGATGTGCCCGTTTCCAAAGCCTGACCAGAAGACCGCTTCGTTTGCCCTTTTTACGGCGTCGTTGTTTAGGGTCGCCGGCTGGGATCTGATCCATTGTACTGGGAAGGCAAAACACAGGATCCGCTTCGGGAGTCATATTCCTGGTCGTAATGATAGTGAGTTGACGTTGTTCTTATATTCAGTAGTTCCTCCCGACTGTATGTAATGAAACATAAGATTACCTGGGGTACCAATGTAAGAAATAACACGTAAAAAAAAAAAATACTGCATAGTTTCCTAGGAACGCAAAGCGAGGCGGCCATCTCTGTCGGCGCCGGAAGTAGAAACCCCCAATGAGCGCTGATGTGCGTAATGATGGTGACAGGTGTGCGTATTGAAGGGCAGCCTGGCACCCTCGAGCGCCAGAGAGCACGGGAGCAGGCATGACAAAAAACATGTGGCCAAATCAACTATTTGGTACATTCTTAAAAAGAAACAACGCACTGGTGAGACCAGGAACACCAAAAGGACAAGAAGACCACGGAAAACAACTGTGGTGGATGACAGAATAAATCTTTCCCTGGTGAAGAAAAACCCCTTCACAACAGTTGGCCAGATCAAGAACACGCTACAGGAGGTAGGCATATATGTGTCAAAGTCAACAATCAAGAGAAGACTTAATACAGAGGGTTTACCACAAGATGTAAACCATTCTGGAAGACCAGATTAAAAACATTTTTAAAAGCCTGTACAGTTCTGGAACAACATCCTATGGACAGATGAGACAAAGATCAACATGTATCAGAATGATGGGAAGAGAAGTGTATGGAGAAGGAAAGGAACTGCTCATGATCCGAAGCATACCACATCTGTGAAGCGTGGTGGAAGTAGTGTTATGGCGTGGGCATGTATGGCTGCCAATGGATCTGATTCCCTTGTATTTATTTATGTGACTGCTGACAAAAGGAGCAGGGTGAATTTTGAAGTGGTTAGAGCTATTATATCTGCTCAGATTCAGCCAAATACTTCAAAACTCATTGGACGGCGCATCACAGTGCAGATGGACAATGACCCGAAGCAGACCGCGAAAGCAACCCAATACTTTTTTAAGGCAACGAAGTGGAATGTTCTGCAATGGCCAAGTCAATCACCTGACCCGAATCCAATTGAGCATGCATTTCACTTGCTGAAGGCAAAACTGAAGGCCCCAAGAACAAGGAGGAACTGAAGGCTGCAGTAAAGTCTTAGCAGAGCACCACCAGGGACGAAACCCAGCATCTGGTGATGTATATGGGTTCCAGACTTCATGCAGTCATTGAATGCAAAGGATTTTCAACCAAGGATTAAAACTCACAATTTAATTCATGGTAGTTTGTCCAATTACTTTTGAGCCCCTAAAATTGGGGGGCTATGTATGCAAATGGTTGTAATTCCTGCACGGTTCATACAATAATTGACAAAATCCTTAAATTAAAGATGAAACTCTACACGTAAAGCACATCTTGACTGTTTCCTTTCAAAACCATTGTGGTGACGTACAGAGCCAAAATAATGCAAATTGTGTCACTGTCTAAGTTCTTATGGACCAAACGATATACAGTACCAGTCAAAAGTTTGGACACACCTACTCATTCAAGGGTTTTTCTTTATTTTTTACAATTTTCTACATTGTAGAATAATAGTTAAGACATCAGATTTATGAAATAAATATGGAATCGTGTAGTAAACAAAAAAGTGTTCAAATATATTTTGATTTGTTTATAACGGAGATTCTTCAAACCGTGGTCTGGCTTTTTTATGGAGGTTTTGGAGGAGTGGCTTCTTCCTTGCTGAGTGGCCATTCAGGTTCTGTTGATATAGGACTCGTTTTACTGTGGATATAGATACTTTTGTACCTGTTTCCTCCAGCATCTTCACAAGGTCCTTTGCTGTTGTTCTGGGATTGATTTGCACTTTTCGCACCAAAGTACGTTCATCTCTAGAAGACAGGCCTGAGCGGTATAACAGCTGCGTGGACCCATGGTGTTTATTCTTGCGCACTATTGTTTGTCCAGATGAACATGGTACCTTCAGGCGTTTGGAAATTGCTCCCAAGGATAAACCAGACTTGTGGAAGTCTACAAATATTTTTCTGAGGTCTTGGCTGATTTATTTTGATTTTCCCATGATGTCAAGCAAAGAGGCACTGAGTTTGAAGGTAGGCTTTGAAATACATCCACAGGTACACCTCCAATTGACTCAAATGATGTCAGAAGCTTCTAAAGCCATTATATTATTTTTCTGGAAATTTCCAAGCTGTTTAAAGGCACAGTCAAAGGCATGTAAATTTCTGACCCACTGGAATATAGTGATACAGTGAATTATAAGAGAAATAATCTGTCTGTAAACAATTGTTGGAAAAATGACTTGTGTCACGCACAAAGTAGATGTCCTAACCGACTTGCCAAAACTATAGTTTGTTAACTAGAATTTTGTGGAGTGTTTGAAAAAGTAGTTTTAATGACTTCAACCTAAGTGTATGTAAACTTCCGACGACAACTGTCACTCCAATATATTGGTATACCAGTACCAGATTTAGTCGGGACCGAGACGCAGGGGCCATCAATGTGGAGGGGGAAGGGGGGGGGGTGTGTGTGTCTCGGCACAGTCCCCGGAAGGGGAGGCGACGCCCAGGACCGCTGAACCAACCACAGAGGGAGGTACCACATATACCCGATAGTACCTAGTAAAGGTGCAAGAGGAAGCCCAGCTGGCCGCAGCACAGATATCAGCGAGGGGCACTCCTCTCAGTAGAGCCCAGGACGCAGCCACACCTCGTGTTGAATGTGCCACCACAGATCCCAGCACTGCCTTGCCATGCTGTCGTAATCTGTACACGATCCAGTGAGAGAGCCTCTGCTTTGATAGCCCAGCCCCCAGGACTCTCTCACCATAGCAGACAAAGAGCTGGTCTGTAGTTCTCTCTGACCACATCCGCTCCACATAGGCAGCCAGTGCACGCACAGCATGCCGGAGGGAGGTCCAGACTCCCCCGCCCCTACCCTCTCACTGTAGAGGCTGCCAAGCCCTCATCCAAGCGAGACTGCAGGTATTGGAAGACATACTGCCCCCACCCCCCCGCGCGTAACTCGGGCACAACCTCAATACAGGTGCACCAAGAGCAGAACAACCGCCAGCGCAACTGGTATCCGCATGGTGTTCATTACGCCCTCCTGTAGTCCTAACATCAAATCAAATTGTATTAGTCACATGCTTACTGACAAGCCCCTAACCAACGGTGCAGTTTCAAAAAAAATACAGATAAGAATAAGAGGCCAAGAGAACAGAGAGACTCATATGTGGCTTTCAAGTCCCCATCAAAGAATCTGGGGGGTCCCCGCTTCAGTTGCGGGTTCCTCCCTATAATCTCCCGGTCCGGGAGAACCATGGCAGCTATCACGGTGTCCATGGTCGGGTACTCCTGGAGGCCGAGTGGCTCGCAACGTAACTCCATGGTCCAGTCTCTGCTGTGAGTCGGAAGCACCCCCCGGCAGAGATCCAGCTCTCCTGCAAGGCATCACGGACCTCAGCAGAGATGGGGACAGATGGAGAGTAATCATTGTCCATCAGTTTGATGTCCTGTGCAGTGTCTACCCGAGTGAGTAGGCTCCTCATAGCCTTTTGAGCCGCTGGGGGCGATGAAGCCCCGCTGCCAGCTTCTGATGGCCTGTCATGAACCACTTGGAGGAATAGGAACCCAGTGAGGGATAAATTACCTAGTATCTCTGTAAAAAAACACAGAAGACCCTTGTGGGAAAAGCAGGCAGACAAAAAAACAGCAACCAGGTAATGGATTTGATTTATTAGTTTTTTTGTTTTTCGCCAACTGCAATATTACCTAACCGGTTTAATATCCAAGCAATAGAAATAGGACCATATGATGGAGTAACTCTGTTAAGGACCTCCAAAGTTAGTCTCAATGTAGTGGAAAGCCCACCACGATATTCTTACACTCTGCAGGGGAAAGAACAAGAAAAAAAACCCTGCAGGGTAATTAGCAGAGAACCGGCGCCATGTGGCCAGCTGCTCCAGGTTGCAAACAGCTAGTAAGTATACTTCCACGCAAGATATTACACTTTAGAGTGACTTACCAAGCGAACTTCAGAAAGTTTGTACCTCAAACCATATGGATGTCTGCCGACAAAATGAAAGAGAACGTGTGTCATGGCAATGGGGTCTATATATAGGGGCAGACCCCAGGCGTGACACAGGTGTACACAGGAGTGAATCTGTAAATTCTCACCTCGGATGTATCCCTCCGCCGCAAACTGATACCATTATATTGGAGTGATCCAATAGTGAAACATAACATTGTAGGACAAATACATGCCATAGCGTACAGCAATAAACTGCTACAAACTAACTCAGCACGGATTAAAAACTTGAGTTACCTAGCTATATTCCACCTCTGCAGTTTCCTCAACTCAACTGAGAGAAGGTTAGCTGTTTTCTCACTGCTGCTGCACTCTCCATAGTCCTAAAAAAAAGCCAGCCAGCCAATCAAACAGGCTTCCCATTAGTTCTGAGCCATCTACATGGTCCTAAAGCCAGCCTGCTAATACTTCAAAAACAAACACACCTTCTATTCTGCTTGTGACAATTTCTTTATGACAACGTTCTTGTGGGCCCCTCTCATTAGCTGCCATGGGTAATTTTTAAATTTTATTTAACCTTTATTTAACTAGGCAAGTCAGTTAAGAACAAATTATTATTTACAATGACGCCTTTCCCCGGCCAAACCCTAACGACACTGGGCCAATTGTGCGTCGCCCTATGGGAGTCCCAATCACGGCTGGTTTTGATAAAGTCTGGAATTGACCCAGGGTCTGTAGTGACACCTCTAGCACTAAGACTGCAGTACCTTAGACCCCTGCGCCACTCGGGAGCCCAATGCGCACCCATGGTAATGCGCACCCATGGCACCCATTCTAGTCTGCCCATGCGTGTGAGTCTACAGCAGAGTTTGGCACCTCAAGGACATGTTTTGATAAACCACATATCAGTGCTAGACTTGTGGTGAAAGACTATTCCTTTTCGTTTGAAAGTTTTGGACATGTACAATTGATATTATTTCATTTACATTTACATTTAAGTCATTTAGCAGACGCTCTTATCCAGAGCGACTTACAAATTGGAAAGTTCATACATATTCATCCTGGTCCCCCCGTGGGTATTGAACCCTGGTCCCCCCGTGGGAATTGAACCCACAACCCTGGCGTTGCAAGCGCCATGCTCTACCAACTGAGCCACACGGGACCATTTCCATCGTTTTTAGCATTTTACGAGGAAACAACACTTATATTTTAGGTTACGTCTTGTATCCACTCATTCCAAATAGACACAATCAAAACTGTTAATAGAATGAGAAAACATGCAGATTTCCCAAAACAGAAACGCCTATGAAGACCTATCACATTTGGTATGTGCTGCATTTATCATAGCAACCGTATTATATGGATAAAATAGATAGATACATGTATTGGTTTTACATCTCGAGTATTGCAAGCGAGAAGGTTAAGAATAATTGTGTTCTGTGTAGGCCAACCCATAGGCTAAATAGGCTACTCATCGACAAGACTAGACTAGACTCCTATTCTTATTTCATAAAATGTTTAATAAAATGTTGTCCAGTGGGCCTACCAAAAAGTTCAAGTCATGGACATTCTACTGTATAAGACATTATATTTAACCAACTTAATTTGTTGTCAATTTACTGAACATGTCAGGGCTGAATTTTGTTGCCTGGTGATTTGTTGAGACCGTTTTGGTAACATCTTTCAAAACTTGGCAAATTTTATATTTCAACATTGAAAATAAAGCTATCGCCTCGTTAGTTAACATTTTATCTTTCAAAATGTGAAGAATAGGTTTTTATTTTTGGGTTGGAAAGCAATAGGCCAATGACTCAAACTCCTATGAAAGGATGTATAACTCCACAAACATCAGTATTTCCACATTTATTTTCACGAACTAACGACAAAATGGTTGTTATCTCCAATGTTGAAGTGTTATAAACACAGCGAAAAAAAGATACGTCCTCGCACTGTCAACTGAGTTTATTTTCAGCAAACCTAACATGTGTAAATATTTGTATGAACATAACAAGATTCAACAACTGCGACAGAAACTGAACAAGTTCCATAGACATGTGACTAACACAAATTGAATAATGTGTCCCTGAACAAAGGGGGGGGTCAAAATCAAAAGTAACAGTCATTATCTGGTGTGGCCACCAGCTGCATTAAGTACTGCAGTGCATCTCCTCCTCATGGACTGCACCAGATTTGCCAGTTCTTGCTGTGAGATGTTACCCCACTCTTCTACCAAGACACCTGCAATCCTGGACATTTCTGGGTGGGAATGGCCCTAGCCCTCACCCTCCGATCCAACAGGTCCCAGACGTGCTCAATGGGATTGAGATCCGGTCTCTTCGCTGGCCATGGCAGAATACTGACATTCCTGTCTTGCAGGAAATCACGCACAGAACGAGCAGTATGGCTGGTGGCATTGTCATGCTGGAGGGTCATGTCAGGATGAGCCTGCAGGAAGGGTACCACATGAGGGAGGAGGATGTCTTCCCTCTAACGCACAGCGTCGAGATTGCCTGCAATGACAACAAGCTCAGTCCGATGATGCTGTGACACACTGCCCCAGACCATGACGGACCCTCCACCTCCAAATCGATCCCGCTCCAGAGTACAGGCCCCGGTGTAACGCTCATTCCTTCGGCGATAAACGCGAATCCGACCATCACCCCTGGTGAGACAAAACCGCGACTCGTCAGTGAAGAGCACTTTTTGGCAGTCCTGTCTGGTCCAGCGACGGTGGGTTTGTGCCCATAGGCGACGTTGTTGCCGGTGATGTCTGGTGAGGACCTGCCTTACAACAGGCCTACAAGCCCTCAGTCCAGCCTCTCTCAGCCTATTGCGGACAGTCTGAGCACTGATGGAGGGATTGTGCATTCCTGGTGTAACTCTGGCAGTTGTTGCCATCCTGTACCTGTCCCGCAGGTGTGATGTTCGGATGTACCGATCCTGTGCGGGTGTTGTTACATGTGGTTTGCCACTGCAAGGACGATCAGCTGTCCGTCCTGTCTCCCTGTAGCGCTGTCTTAGGCGTCTCACAGTACAGACATTGCAATTTATTGCCCTGGCCACATCTGCAGTCATCATGCCTCCTTGCAGCAAGGCAAGTTCACGCAGATGAGCAGGGGCACTGGGCATCTGTCTTTTGGTGTTTTTCAGAGTCAGTAGAAAGGCCTCTTAGTGTCCTAAGTTTTCATAACTGTGACCTTAATTGCCTACCGTCTGTAAGCTGTTAGTGTCTTAACGACCGTTCCACAGGTGCATGTTCATTAATTGTTTATGGTTCATTGAACAAGCATGGGAAACAGTTTTTAAACCCTTTACAAGGAAGATATGTGAAGTTATTTGGATTTTTACTAATTATCTTTGAAAGACAGGGTCCTGAAAAAGGGACATTACTTTTTTTTGCTGAGTTTAGTATGTTCCATGTATTTAGGCATAAGTTATTAGACGGGGTATACATAGGCAATATATAAACACTCTTTGCTCAGTTTTAGACCTTAAAACAATATTAAAGACGATTCACTGCATTGGTTAAGTAAAATAATAGCACTTTCAAGGAACAAAAAAAAGACCATAGGCTAAATTACAATTGTTGAAATTCAAATAGCTTACTGACACGAGAGAAGGATTACCCTTAAAACTCTCAAGGAATTGGGCCTGAACATCTTTAACATAGAATGGACCTCATTAAAGTTACATGTGAACATCTGTCATCTTCAACATGTAAAGTAACGAGCATTTAAAAGTTTATTGATCAACCCCGCTGCTCCCTGTGGACATATGGGCTGCAATTAGCTGGATATCACAATAGTTTAAATATATTTTTTTTCAGCTGTTTGTATGAATAGAGGGAAACATGTCTTTTGTTGTCCAATGCTGGACATTATGTGGCTGAATTAATTGGTCTTGGCTATGTGTACATGGATTTGCCATATGGCAACAAAAAGGAAAGAATGGAGATGGGGAGCTCTTTGTGTTGGAAATTAGAGCAAGGCCGTCCGAGGTACACGTGTGTGCTTGGAACTGGCAAAGTCATTCTTGCCATCAAAAGTCTTCACATTTTCAAACTATTGGCTAAACCACTGATAGGGACTTTGTCAGCATTATGAAGGGGGTATAGGCCTATGCGTCTAGCATGCTGAGTGCGTGGCTTGCTTTCTTTCAATTAAGGGTACACTTGTAAGTATGACAAACTGAATGGTTTGTTTCAATGGACCAGGACAATTACAAAGACGAGTATTTTTTTCTTATTGCTCTCTTATTCGGGCAGGTAGCCTCCACGGCCGAGGTGGTGTGGCACGTTGGAGTAAACAGTGTGGGTGAGAGGTTCTTTAGACGAGTTGTTGAGTGCGGGTGAATGTGGGAGTGTCCGTGTGGACAATGCGGGTTCCAAAGGCAGCTGCTGCCGTTCTTTAGAAGCGAACGGGCCTTTAAATTAGACTATATCCCGCAGCTGCCCATGGCTGCATATTTGAATGCACCATCCCATTGCAATCCAACTAAGCTTGTACTTTTCTGCCTTATCTTTCTTTTTTCGTATTCTAGTTATTTCATCAAAAAGCAAGGACAACTTTTTTTTAGCATCCAGCAATAACAAAGTTGACCTTGAAGAATGTTATATGAGGAACATCATTAGGCTGTGGGGCTTTGTATTTAGATTCAATTGTATCGTTAATAGTCTTGGCCTATGCTTGCTTGATTTAATGTCCATGATTCTCTTGCCAGATGAGTTTGTATTCAGAAATGCTATGACTTTATCTCAGGGAAAGGGGTAGGCTATTTGATGGCAAAACAGAGCGGGCGGCGCAAATCGTGTTTTTCTTGTTGTGTCTGGTTCCAACAGATGTTGGCCGAGCTATGAGGTGATGTAGACTATGGAATGAGTGTCTATGCGGCTGTAAGCCGCTACCACTTTACAAACAGGTGGGATAAATCACACTCTAAAACTGACCCTTCCCGTAAAATATTCTGAGGTGATAAAAACTAAATTGTTACATTTGAACCAAAAATACTTTATTTTCATCTTTTGCTGAACAGAAAATCAGGGGGGGAAAAAAATCTCAGAAGCACTATGAAATCTACTTTGTAAATGTACTATAAAAAGCTACATGGTTGCAAAACATCACCAAAAAAACATTGTAAATAAAAAGTTGCCCTTTGGCTAAATCGAAAAGGTATTTGCAAATATAAAGAAACATAAATAAATTATAAGTTAGAATAGTCTTGAAATATAGCCTATATTTAAACAACCCTGATATACTTAACAGAAATCTGTATTTATAAAGCTGAACACTTTGGCCAGTGTAGACAATTTAAAATAGTTTAGGATTGCACATTTAACACTGTCAAGTGGCTTTATGCAAAGCAACCATGAATGCTACATTTTGTTTGAGTCTTTCTGCGAATTCTCTCTTCCCGAATTCTCTCTTCCCGACCATTCAATCTTGAGACCCCATGGAGTGTCGGCTACTTTCTATATACTGTAGGTCCACTCACACACCAAGCCAATGAATGGTCGAGCAGGAGTGTTCTCCTTCCCTTGTTTTCAGTCTTGTCTTCAAGTTGGAAGGTAGGGTTACAGGGGAAAGGATTGTTCAAACGCCTGGAAATATGAACAAAAAAAAAAGTGTTAACCGAAATCCAAAATTGTATAGACATGAACGACAAAAATCATGTATCAGATCTCTCAAAATAAATTCTGAGTTGTAACCTCAGCAGGGGTCACCATTTGCCTGAGCCTTTCCGGTCACAGTGACGCAGATTTCCTACCCAATCGCAAATTACTCTACTACGAGCTAAACTCACTATCAGCTTCCTCGACCAGTTAAAGTGTGTAACAGTGTTTTAGTTTCCCTTCGAATGGTTATCGGGAATAAATAACCCCACAACGTATGCGCAATTACGCACAAGTAACTATTGTGTCCATATGTAAAACGGCCAATGTTCAAATGCCTTGTAGCCATATTGAACTGTAGCTACATACCTTCAACGAATTTTCTTGCGTTGAGTTTGTTCTACGTGACATTGAGACGAAGGGTGGTGGCAAGTGCTTTCATTTAGCTTCGTTTCGGTCGTCATCCGTTTTCGTTTCATGTAAAAGTCTGGGGGAAAAAGTAACATTTAAATCCAAGAACTCACAGCATGGCCCAGGTGGCCAAATATTAGCCCACTGACCAGACAACACATGAAAATGACTACGTCACTTACCCAAATATATCTCGAGATTCAGCATCAATGCGTAAAACACACTAGGCTTAGCCTACATATATTTAGGCCTACCTGTAGCAAGTGTCGTCGTATCAGTAGTTATTTTGCATCGAACACGCGGGAGTTGTTTGCGAGTAGGCTTCCCCGAGTTCAGCTTCACTGCGCAGTTCTCCTGGTTGACTTCGGTGAGGCATGGAGTGTTACCTTTGGAGCTGGTCAAGCGGTCAACACAATGAGGCGATTCACCCTGAGAAGAGGAGTCCAGTAGGAGAACGTCAACGTCTGGCTTCACATTGACCGGTGTTACAACAATCCTCGCCCTCCCGACCTGTACAGGGTCCTGGTAGAAAACAGGGCTCATATCCACCGGGGTTTCCTCCCACACATAGTCCCCAGACAGTGGCACTTCGGCCTCGAAATTAAAGTTCCATTTCCGCTGGTCCCTATACGAAATATCCCGCATCTTGGATTTCATTTCCCGGTTCAGTTCGTCGTGATCCACCGGTCCAAAAAGATTACGACAGACGCCCGTGCGTGCGTGGAGAGGAAAGGTCATCGGTGTGGACAACCTCTCCGCGGCGCTGCTTAATAGCAGGACGTTTGACATTGTTTCCCCCAAATTCAACAAGAGGTGTAAATAAATTGCAGGATTTAGAGTGTCCTTAAATAGTTGGGGTTGCGTTTGCCCTCTTGTTTCTATGGAGTTGCGCAACGCTGTTCTCATTTAAATGTACCGGAGTAGAGCGTCACACCGTATTTAAAGTCCCAACAAGAAGTTGTAGTTTCGTCTAGCGAGATCGCTCGACCATTGGTTCGTTTACGTCCAACCCTTTCTAAGAATCCATAACCCATGTCCATTGGCTGGTGCGAATATTTGGACAGGGGCCAAGACAATTTGTGCATTTCCAAAGTCGATGTGAAACTGTTGCTACCTCAAGATTACCGTTCTGCTTGTCCACAGTTCAGGGTTGCCATGTCGACCGTTTTCTAGCGTTGGGCTACTGTGGAAAGTGTTTTGGTCCAGGGTTGCGGGTTTTAGAGCTACCTAAAAATTGCGCCTGCGGCCACCATGGCATTTCTCTTCAAATGTGATATATTTCACTGTGACCTGCTGCTGGCTGTTGCTGAGTGAGCGAATGGTGGGCTATGATTGAAATTACAGGGCAATTTATAACGGTTTTTAGTCTTAACGCCTGGCACAGTATAATGACACTGCGGTCAAGCAATCTGCACTGTAGAATTTGCGTGCGCACATGGAGTGTGCATATGGTATCTCGTGGAATATGCTTGACAGGGATAGACGCTCCTATCGATGAACCTCATTCTAAACGTGTGTAGTGTTGCCAGTGAATCGTGTGAGGGTGATGTGATATGTTCAGAACCAGTAACTTCATTCAAAGAGTGAAACAAATTGTATAGACTTTATTCACACTGTTTTTGTTACGATTTCGGTAGCAACACGCATCACAAGCAGAGACATATGTCTCCCCATGCAATAGTTCGGTTCGACCCTGTTCAGTGAGTTAGATTCCACATCACTATTATTGCATTTGGGATCTCATGAAACATGTCAGAAATACAGACTTGCAGCAAAGCAACATCTAAGCAGTTTATAAGGGCACAGATCTGAATAAAATAATATATTGTGATTAATAAAGTCATGATTCGATAACCTGTTGCCAAATATGATCATGTATAATTTTGGAATGGTCATGCTTTTAATTGAAGACCTAATTCAAATAGATTACCAATACAAGTAATTACCTGGGTTCCATCTCATATTCCATAAGTTATACACATCCCATATTGGAGACTGGTTGAAAGTTTAACATATTGTTTCAAATATGTACCATTTTTGAAAATACACATGCATATTGGCCATATACCACAAATCCAGAACTGCCTTATTAAGTGACAATTAAATGATTGTTTCAAATACTTTGTTAGCAACCTCAATGGATTCATGTAGTACAACTGCTCCACTATCTATGCCATGGATTGGAAGCATCTTTGCAGTTCAATTTTGAAAATGCACCCTTCCAGACCTACTTACATTGCGTACATGATAATGGAATTCATGCTACATTGGAGTTTCAAATGCAGTCAGCAAACTCAATGGAATAAAATGTACTACACTGTATAACTTTTCTGTCATTTCAACACAAACTATCAAGGCGAGACCCAAACGCAGACACAGGAGGCAGATGGTTGGAGTCTTACAATGTTTATTAATCCAAAGGGGTAGGCAAGAGAATGGTCGTGGACAAGGAAAAAATGTCAAAACCAGAGTCCAGGAGGTACAGAGTGGCAGACAGGCTCGTGGTCAAAGCAGACAGGTACAAAGTCCAGAAATAGGCAAGGGTCAAAACCAGGAGGACTAGAAAAGGAGAATGCAAAAAAGCAGGAGAACAGGAAAACCACTGGTTGACTCAGAAACATACAAGATGAACTGGCACAGAGAGACAGGAAACACAGGGATAAATACACTGGGGAAAATAAGCGACACCTGGAGGGGGTGGAGACAATTACAAGGACAGGTGAAACAGATCAGGGTGTGACAAAAACACTAGGATGCACAGTATAATACCATACATGTGTTTTACAGCATTCATGTGTTAGATTGCACTGCATTATGGGTAAAATGTTGAAAAATACTGTAATTTGGAAGCCTCCTGTAAAAATTACTCTAACATACTATATTTCTTTACAGTAATAGCTTATGCTTACTTATCCGTTTCAGGCGCCAACCTCATGCTGTCAGGTGTTTAGTAAATATCTTCTTGAAGTGGCTGTGAAGTGGAATAATATTTTCACCAGCTGCTGGGTAGGTACCTTTTTTATAAGCATACTTATTGCTAGCCAATGTTGAATTACTGCATGCTTCCTTTGCTAACTTAGCTAGATAGCTGGCTAATGTTTATTTTTATTTTTATTATTATTTTTTATTTTATTGGGGTGGATCAGCTTAATATTGCGGAAAGAATGTTGCTTCCAATGTAATTGTCTGCATCATTTCCAATCCCCCATATTTTTTTGGGTAAATATATATATCCATACACGCATGCATACATATATACATATATACATACACATACCTATATAGACATACATACTTTTTAAAGAATATACCTTTATTATTATTCCCCGCAACCCTACCACCGCTCCCCCAATTGGAGTAAACTAATAAACACTTCTGCTTTTACCTTCAATTTATACATCTTATACATATTTTACAGACACAGACTACTTTATAATAGTTCTCTCTTGTTTGTTCTTAGTCCTTCCTCTATTTCTGTTGTCCATCCAATTTTATTTCCACTTGTAACTGTGCTATTTCACAAAAGCTCCGCACCTATACACATTTCACAGATCCCGTATGCCATACATTATCTTGTTATTAGTCCCACCCTTCAGTTCCACTCAACCCTTCCCATCTATCTTCCAACATCATCCATTTCGGATTTTTATTTGCCATATATTTTTCAACTGTGCTGTGATGCTTCACAAAAGATTTGAACCTTCCTATTCTCATAGCTTCTACAGATTGTAAATTAAAAATAAACATTTTTGCTAAAATAATTATTATATTATTGATTGATTGACTATGGCTTTTCAAATCCCCCAGTATTGCTATCTGTAGCATTAGTTCTAGGCAAATGTTGCAATTCTTCAGCCATTCCTGGACCTGTGACCAAAAACGAGCTACATATGGACAATACCAAAATAAATGATCTAATGACTCCTCCTCCTCACAACAGAATCTGCAGAGCTGGGAAGATTGTATACCCCATATATATAACATTCTATTAGTTGCAAGAATTTTGTACAGTAATTTAAATTGAAAAATTCGAAGTTTTGAATCCGGCGTTGTTTTGCGTATCAATTCATAAACCATGTGCCATGGAATGGGTACATCGAAAATCTCTTCCCAACTATTTTGCAATTTATATGGCACAGCTGTCAGTTTTTTGGTCCTTAAATGAAATTGGTATATGTTTTTATTTATCACACTTTTCTTTAACCATTTATGTTCTTTAATACAGGGCCGACATACAAGTTCCTTACTTTTTTCCCCTTCTACTTGCCTCTTCCATTTTTGTGGTAATGCTGCAATTAATTGGTTGTAATTTTGGGTAGAGCAGACATTTCCATATGTCTGTGTTAGCTGCATGTGTGACATAACTCCACCAGTCCTATTTATGATATCATTCACAAAAATTATACCTTTTTTAAACATTTCTTCGATAAATAGAGTTTTTTTTATCAATTACTATATTTGAATTTAACCACAATATTTGTTGTACTATTTGTTCCGTCGTTTCAGGTGGATTAAACTGAAATTGCAACCAACTTTCTAAGGCTTGTTTAAAAAATAAGGATATTTTGGAGATTATTTCCTTTTCAAACAACCGAAAGTGAGCAGGTGTAATCTGAATAAAGGGAAAAAGGCCCTTCTTGAACATAGGATGAGACATTCGTACCAATTTACTAGAGAACCAGTTTGGATTTAAGTATAACTTTTGTATGACTGATGCCTTTAGTGAGAGGTCTAATGCTTTAATATTTAATAATTTCTGCCCTCCAAATTCATATTCGTTATATAAATAGGCCCTTTTAATTTTATCTGGCTTGCCGTTCCAAATAAAATGGAATATATTTTGTTCATATAATTTAAAAAGCAGGTCACTAGGTGTAGGCAAAACCATAAGCAAATAGGTAAACTGTGATATGACTAAAGAGTTAATCAGGGTGATTTTTCCACAAATAGACAAGTATTTTCCTTTCCATGGTAGCAAGATCTTATCTATTTTTGCTAACTTTCTATAAAAATTTATTGGAGTGAGATCATTTCTTTCTTTTGGGATTTTTATACCGAGTATGTCCACATCTCCGTCAGACCATTTAATTGGTAAACTACATGGCAATATAAAATGTGTATTTTTTAGTGATCCAATACGTAATATGGTACATTTATCATAATTTGGTTTTAATCCAGAGAGGATAGAAAAGGTATCTAGATCCTCTATGAGGCCGTGGAGAGACTCTAGTTGTGGTTTTAAAAGAAAACATGAATCATCAGCGTACAATGACACCTTAGTTTTTAAGCCACGGATTTCTAATCCATTAATATTAATGTTTGATCTAATTTTAACAGCTAACATTTCGATGGCAATAATAAATAGATATGCCGATAGTGGACAACCTTGTTTTACTCCTCTAGATAGTTTAAAACTTTCTGAGATGTAGCCATTATTTACTATTTTACACCTAGGGTTACCATACATAATTTTAACCCATTTTATAAGAGATTCCCCAAAATTGAAATATTCTAGGCATTTATATATAAACTCCAGTCGTACTTTATCAAAAGCCTTTTCAAAATCAGCTATGAAAACCAGACCTGGTGTCCCCGATATTTCATAGTGTTCTATTGTTTCCAGTACTTGCCTTATATTATCTCCAATGTATCGTCCATGTAAAAAACCTGTCTGATTAGGATGAATAATATCTGACAAAAAATTTTTTATTCTATGCGCCAAGCATTTTGCTAGGATTTTTGCATCACAACACTGAAGTGTAAGAGGTCTCCAATTTTTTAATTGGACTGGATCTTTATATATACCACTTGGGTCCTGTTTCAGTAATAACGATATCAGACCTTCTTGTTGCGTGTCTGATAAGCTACCATTTATATAGGAGTGGTTAAAACAAGCTATTAATGGTCCTTTGAGTATATCAAAAAAAGTTTTGTATACTTCCACTGGTATGCCATCCAGCCCTGGAGTTTTCCCATCCTTAAAGGCCCCAATTGCATCAAGCAGTTCCTCCTCTGTAATTTGGCCTTCACATGAGTCTTTCTGTACAGATGTTAATTTTACATTATTAATAGGAACAACAATTAGTTTCAGTTAGTGGAGATGGAGGAGCCTGAAACGAAAACATATTCTTAAAGTACTTTACTTCCTCTTTCAAAATATAATTTGGTGAATCATGCGTGACTCCATCATTTGTAACAAGTTTTAATACATTTTTTTTGGTAGCATTTCTATATTGAAGATTGAAAAAGAATTTGGTGCATTTTTCCCCATATTCCATCCAGTTCGCTTTATTTTTATAATATATTACACTGGATCTTTCTTGAATAAGTTCCTCCATTTCTTTTTGTTTTTCCTCTAACTTATTCTGTGCCTCTGGTACCGTTTTTATTGCTATCTAACTGTACTGTTAGTCCTTCAATTTCCTTTGTTAATATGGACTCTTTTGATCTAAATTCCCTTTGTTTTATAGATGAGTACTGAATTGCATGGCCTCTAAAGGCACACTTAAAAGTGTCCCATACAATAAGGGGATCTGCTGTACCTATGTTATGTCTGAAAAAGTCAGTTATAAAATCTTCTGTCCTAGTTCTAAACAATTTATCATCTAGTAGACTTTGATTAAATTTCCAATATCCTCGCCCACGTGGAAATTCTGTAAGAGAAATATATATGCCAATTATGTGATGATCCGACCGCATTCTGTCCCCTATCAACACTTTTTTAACTTTTGGTGCCAGAGAGAATGGTACAAGAAAGTAGTCAAGACGACTAGCTTGATTCAGCCTCCGCCATGTATATCTCACTAAATCAGGGTATTTAAGTCTCCATATATCCACTAATTCCAATATATCCATGACATTCATGATTTCCTTAAGTGCCTGAGGGTGATAGTTTGTAGTGTGATTTCCTTTCCGGTCTATAGAGGTATTTAAGACCGTATTAAAATCTCCCACTATAATAATAGAGTCTAGTGTTGCTTGTAGAGTTGATAAATTCTTGTATATATTTTCAAAGAAGCTTGGATCATCATTATTCGGACCGTATAGGTTAACAAGCCATATTTGTTTATTGTCCAATAACATATTTAAAATAATCCATCCACCTTGAGGATCTGTTTGGACAATTTGCACATTTGGATCAAAATTATTGTTAATTAAAACCATCACCCCTTTTGAATTTCTTTGCCCATGGGAGAAATGTATTTTGCCCCCCCAGTTCTTTTTCCACAAAACTTCATCTAAAACTGTTGAATGGGTTTCCTGTAAACAATAGATATTATAATCCTTCTCTTTTAGCCAGGTAAATACTGATCGTCTTTTCTTATTATCTGCTAAGCCATTACAATTGTAACTGGCTATACTTATTTCACCACTTACCATAATGAGACACACCTTTCATTCTTTTAATCAGAATATATTTTTGTAAACGTACTATTAAAAAGTAACATAATGATTGAGTGTCTATATAGTTGTACCATGATATTTGCATTTCTACTAAGTAAACCTCCAATTGGTCCCTACTATTCCACCCGCTAAAAGGCCTCATCTCGAGATGGCTTGTCATCCCAATGCCCGGTAGACCACCCTCGACCCCCTGTATCCCATAGCCCTGAACTGACTGGGATCCATTCTTTGAAAAGAGCATACAGTGCCATTTACCGAATTGAAGAAGATCAATTACCATATGCATTTCCATTGCCCTCACCTCGATTTGTATTATATATATCTGTGGATCATCCTCTATTGTCCCTAACATCTTTTACTTCTTCCTTCGCAACAGTTGTGGGATACACACATACACCCACACACACTCAGCCCTTACCCCCACACAACCATAAGCTCACTTTCTCAACAATTGCACCATCCCAGAGCCCAACTCAAGATGGGTCATGATTTACAAATGCACTTACAGTTGCAGCTGCATGAGAAGGCCTGCAAGACCGCACAAAAAATTAGCGAAAATTGAGAGATTTATTTACCATTGTCATATCCTAGATAATGGAGGTCAAATGTACACCTTATTCCTGAAACACCCACAATACGGCCACCCGTCATGACCATGTCCCCACGCATCTCCATGCAGTCGGACTTTGATTTTGTGCCGCCAGGGCCACAATAATATACCCCCTCTCTGAATGTCCGAGTGTGACCCCCTCCCCATGGGTTACTGCAGCTAGTGTTGCCAGCACTGCCACTGCCTGGGTGGGGGTACCCCACCGGCTAGGTACAAGGTCGTCAAGGTTCTCATTAGCAGCTTTGAGAATTTCCTTGTATATTATGCTCCCCCTTTATGGGGCTTTGGCTTTGCAGGACCAACCCTGCCAAGCAGGCTCAGAATCTTGAGGGGGCAGTGCTGCTCTTGGTCTCTGACCTCATTTTAGCTGCATACAGACCGCTTACAGCAGGCACATAAAACAGTTAGGGACTTCTCCTTAGTATCTGGGCCATTCAGGGGGGTGTCTAGGGTATAGTGCCATGGACCGTACCATTAAAATAGGATAATAAATAATTAGATATAATTTATAAAAAAATAAATAAAAAATGTAGTTCTCCATGATAGGACAATAAATAAATAAGACGTATAATTCATTATAAAGGTATATCCATCATCTGAACAACATTGAAAGCCCTCTCATACCCGGCTCACAGCAATACATTGGCTCTGGGATATGCAACCATTTCATTACTCACTCACTCAACTTTCCAAACATAACAAATAAAATAAAAAATAAACACAAACCATACCATCCACACATACTGTGCCTTCTGTTTACTTAGTTTTTATCTTCACTATGTTGAATTAGTGCTTGTGTGTTCAATTAGTTATATGTGAAGATTTATAGAAAAGCTATATTTTTTATTGTATTGTTACAATCAGTAACCGGGCTTGAATTGTGTTTGTTTCCCTCGTCTATGAGAACTTTGTAATTTTTAAAATAACCATGGAGTAGTCTTTGTGTCTCTGAACAACTGGTTATCAATATATAGCTTATCAACGACGAGAGCTACTCGTTTCGCTTTTAATCTATTTTCTTTGAAAATTGGATACAGAACTTTGCGCCGTTCTGCAATTTCCTTCGGAAACTGATCATTCATGCCAATTTTGGTCCCAGCAAGTCTTTTACCCAGGCTTTTAACCATTATTTTATCTTTAAATGAAGCAAATTTGGCAACGATTGGGCGTTCGTACCTCTGCCCTCTCTGTCCGAAGCGGTGAACGCGTTCAAGTTGGATTTTGTGATAACTTCGCGTGGAATCTGAAGCGCTGTAAGGAGGAACTCTCTAACTATAGATTCAGAAACTTCTCCTTCTTTTTCTTGGATACCTGTAAGTACCAAATTCTCTCTCATGGATCTAGTTTGTATGTCTAGTAAGGTTTCCTTCAGAACGGTGTTCTCCTTTTTAATTCCATTCATTTCGGTTTCAATCTTATTGACTGTCCCTTTTAGCGCGTGTGTTTGCTTCTCCAATGTCGCAGCTTTTTCATCACTCATCTCTAGGCTTGCCTTCAACTCTTTTATATCCTTACTAACTAATTCAAGTATACCCAGTTTGTCATTTATTGATTTTAACAGATCGGTTTCGACCTTTACCATTCCCGGTGGTGAGAATATTAAGTCATCAGTGTCTGTAGAAGAGTCACGTTTTCGTTTTGTAATCGGTTCCCCTGTCTTACACTCCGTCATGTTTGGTTGTTGCCTGTTTTCGTAATATTTGTCGATAAATGTCTCTAGTTTTAGGATTTGTTTTGTGTTATTGTCCAGATTGAAGGTTATCACTCACCAGATTAAGTAGTGCTAATATTTTAGTCTAATTTAGCAGATATTTCGAATATTATGTTTTATCTTGAGGTGCTCTACATAAATCCCTTCAGTCCGCCATTACCCTTACGTTACCTTTACGTCATACGTCAGCCGGACTAGCTGGCTAATGTTTGCTAACTAGCAAGCTAGCTCAAGTTGACAAGCCATTTCGGTCTGCTCTAAATTGCTCATAGATATCTAGTTGTGAGACCTAGAAAAACATGAGAATATTGTGATTTATAGACTGTATCGCAGACTCTGAGTGCCATAGAGAATACACTGAGTGCGTGACCATTATATTTCCACCACTACTACAGAGCATATGGCTTGTTTCTTGCAGTTCAAAGGATGACCCATATTTTTTTTTCGGATTGACAGGCCTCAGTTTACACAAACTGCATTGTGGGCAGTACTCGCAAGCCGCTAAAGCTGATGTGAATGACCAATGCACCATATATGACTCACCACCTGGATTCGGTCTTATGTAGCAACATTTGAATTTCAGTTTTTTTTATACATTGGATTAAAGTAGAGACTCAAAGCTACAAGATGGTATATCATACACTGCATTTGAGGAAACAATGGGAAAGTAATTCTGCTTTGAATGTTGATCAACTTGTAAACTCACTTTTGAGAACCTGTCTTTCAATGTTTTGGTGCTACTATTGGAGAGCCCTTCTCTGTCTACACCCATTCAGCATTGTTCACACCCTCTTAAGCCTTAGCCCTACCCATCTCTTTAAGGGTTGATCTGACCATTCTGTACTAACTTGCCAGCTACTTCCAGACATCTAAGAGAGAGCGAGAGAACAGCTCACTGAACATTACTTGCCCTAGCAGAGCTGGTTAGGCTGGTATCCAGAGCGTTGGTGACTGCATCTGTGCTGTCAGATTGTCCTTTCGTAAATTCAGAGTGTTTCGAGTTCAGAGCGCACACTGGACGCTCTAGCCAATAAGTAGGGTGGTTCCAAAAGCAGCTGACCTCACACAACGACAGTCAAGCTAACTGGCTAACATTGGCTAGCTACTTCCAGACACATGAGACACCCCACTCTGACCATTTTAATCACCCTAGCAGAGCTGGTTAGGCAGCTCTGGTTAGGCAGCTCTTTTCCCATTATGAAGCCTTGTGCTCTCGTGAAGTTGTAGAGGAAGTGATTTTGAAAGGGTTTTCCTGCTTGGAATTGTGTACATTGCATTTAGACTATTGCTATAATTTCTGAAACCTCTGTCCTCCACGTTCGAAAATGGCTGGAAATTAATCGGTGGCAATCATTTCAGCCAATGCAATATCAATTTGGCCTTGTTTTGCTACAGACATAGACGTTTGGCATAAACTGGTCCATAGAAGACTGCGTTCTTGTGGGTCGTGGAGTATGCCTACTTGACTGAGTGGATACATCTCCACGTGTGGAGGTGCTGGCTCCACCACTATCACTAGCAGACCCGCTAGTTTCTCGAAGCTCCACTACAGCTAGCTTCACAGTTGGGTGCACAGTTCACATATGCCGGTGTAGGTTGTGCGTAGAACCGGCTTTGGGATTTTGTTTTGGCAAATTCTACACTGTGCTCTAACGTTGTCTACATTATTAAAATGCATCCAAATGCTACTGTGCCCCCGACTCATTTTCCAGCTGTTGTTTTCACAGCTGTCCTTCCTCTCTCTCCTCGGCTGCTAAGTGTGTGACTGTGAGTTGGCTCGGCCCTCCCTCACGCATCTTTGGTTCATTGGTTGACACTGCGTGTCTGACAGGAGTGAAGGCGGTTAGTCTGAGCAGACCGTCAGAACGAATGTGTGTGCGCACTTAGGCCTATATTTTATTTCTTTTTTGTTCTTTGAATTCATTATATTCATTTAAATCTTTTGATTATTCACATCTTAATTTTTTTATAAATAGATTCGGCTCTTCTGAAATGCAAGCCGGCTCCCAACGTTCACCTACAAGAGCCGACTCGTTCGCGAATGACCCATCACTACTGTTTATGCACCTTGTTAATTGGTGAGCATTTAGTGTTTACATTGACAGCCGCAAGTTGTACCAATACATCCTTGATCACCAAGCATGTCGAGAGCTACGATCAAAGACAAACTTGACATGTACTACTACAAATTATCCATTATGAATGGAAATGCCAACTTATGTAAATAAGATATTTCTGTTTTTTTTTTTTTTTAATACATTTGCAAACATTCTAAAAACCTGTTTTCACTGTCATTATGGGGTATTGTGTGTAGATTACTGAGGAAAATAAATGCATTTTAGAATAATCCTGTAACGTAACAAAATGTGAAAAAAGGGAAGGGGTCTGAATACCTTTCGACTGCACTGTATGTGTGTTTAATATCTGTCTTTGTCTGTGTTGTCCTCAGAATGTCCAGTGTGTGAGTGATGGCTGCAGCGTAATCAAGTGTTCTGGAGGGGGACGTCAGTGTTGCGTCAGGAGCAGTAATCCAGCACTGCCACCTTCAGGTCTGGGGAACTCTTACACCGAAACGTATAACAAAATGTTTATTTCACCTTGGCCCCATATGCTGCGATGTTTGACCCATGACCTCTTCTCCCAGGGCCCAGTGGCAGTGTATTCAGGTTGTTTACTATCAGGCCTGTAAGTGACATCCTCGTCGCACATCCAGCAGCTGGCCTTAACCAAGGACCTCATCATCCAAGGGCACCGTGGGAGAGATGAAGATCACCACTCATACAGTGCTGGGCACTCGCAATGATTTCAAGGTAGCAATTCGCTGTCTCTCCTCTTCCCACCTTCTTTCAAAATGTCACCATCTGGATGATAAGTCTGTGGCCAGAGGCTGTTTAGATTGTCTGTTAGTCTCTTACACAGACATTGCCTTCCCATAGGCTTCATGTGATAAGGATGGTGTCACCTTCCTGAACCACAGATGGAGTGAACTTACTTTGCACCTTGGTATGGATCCCAAATGTTGTATTTACTTAGTCCATCTCCTCTTTCTCTCCCCAGGCCTGAGGATCTGTGGGGGTCCGGGAGGTCCCAGTCCCTTAAAGTTGGGTCATCTTATCCTAGGCTTTAAAGCTGTTTACACTATGATTTTGAACATTCAAAGCAAGTGGGAAACCTACATGGCAGGCATTGTTGTCACCTTAGCTCGCTACATAACTTCTGAGGGGGGGGGGCTTGAAGTTGGGGGGGTGCTGGCTGTTAGCTGGGCCGGGGGCACTGGAGCAGTGAGGGCCGCCTGGAGGCTCTCTCTCTCTCTGAGGACCTTTCCCTTACTGACCACGAGGGCGAGCTGCGCTGGAGGAAGGAGCTGTTCTTCCAGGCGGGGAGGAGGAGCGTGATGGAAAACCTGAAGGGCCAGAGCGATCATGGGCTGTTGCCCAGCTTCAGGACTGTCTTGCTGGGAGGCCTACA
Organism: Salvelinus fontinalis; assembly: GCF_029448725.1. Lineage (NCBI taxonomy): Eukaryota > Metazoa > Chordata > Actinopteri > Salmoniformes > Salmonidae > Salvelinus > Salvelinus fontinalis. The sequence goes on along the minus strand of NC_074676.1, from coordinate 3,310,485 downwards.
TGAGGAGCTCATCTGCACGCTAGACTCCCGTGAGTGTTGATGTCCCTTTATTTGACCATTGGGAGCTGAGTGAGAACACATTGGGATTTACACCAGGGGTTGCAGTGGAGCTATTTATTGTCTCAGGCCCTGTCTCATTCTCTTCCCCTATTCCACACTTGATGTGTACAGTCTCTAAAATGTGCATTTGTGTGTGAATTCCTGGGGGGGCAGGTGTCTGAGTGCATGTCACAGGCTCATTTTGCACTCTTTCTGTCAGACGGCCATATAAATAGAAAAATGGCTGGTGGAAAACAAGTATAGACCTACTGTTATCTGAATGCTGACTCTCTTTAATGACAATAGCTGTCTCTTGTGCTCCAGTTGCAGTGGGGAGCAGGGAGAACCTGGGAGGGGCCACCCGCTGCCTGGCCTGTATAGCTGAAGTGCTGGGCTGCCTGGTCGAGGGGGGCTGAGGAGCAGGCTGGCTGCTAACTCCGTATGGAGCCATGCCTTCTCCCTCCTGGTGTGGGAAGACCTGCCAGGCGGCGTCCAGGCCCTGGCCACAGAGATCCAACTGGCTCAGCAGGTCAGACCCATACTGATACTAAGAACTTCTAACCCTACATTTTAAGTGCTGCTAATGTCTGCATATTTGCACCATAATGCTTTCTCCCTGCAATTTAAATTCCTGAAAAAACTGCTGTCAAGAACAAAGGGAAACAAGGAAAGGCAGCCTTTCCTAGTGACAGTATATGACTGCCCCCTACAGGCCAGATTTACTGGTGCGTGCTCCACTGCACTGAGGGGGCGGGGCAGGTGCTTATACGACAAGCTGTGATGTCATCACAGTGATCTCCATTGGTCAAGGCAAGGTCCCACCCCTTGGGGTGTTGCAAGAAGTGGAGTGCCCTCCCAGATTGGACCTCTCACGTGAGTTAACTGCCCAGTTCCAATTCCCCCCTAGACCAGGGTTTTTCATTGTTAGTCCTGGGTGGCCAAAACACTCCTGGTTTCCATCCTCTCCTTCTAATCAGGGACTGATTCAAACACCAGGTGGGACACCAGGTGAGTGCAATTAACTACCAGGTAGAAACAAAAAACAGAATTGTTTTGGCACTCCAGGACCGGAATTGAAAAGCCATTCCCTTTCGCCTAGCCAAATTCTCATGGCAAAGCTATTTTGATGAGTTATCGCAACTCTTTTAGCTGGAACAATACCCCTAAAAACAACCCCGAACTGGAGGCTGCTGAGGGGAGGACGGCTCATAATGTCTGGAACGAAGTTAATGGAATGGCGTCAAACACGCAGTGGTGAAGGTTGACGGCCCATTGGTGCCCGAACTCGTCGCATCAAGCGCCTCCGTCTGCTATTGGTACGTTCCAATAAAGGGCAGGGCTGTCACCATGGAGAGAGAGGCTGGCTGATCTGAAAGACCACTGTGTGCCACATGCAAGACAAAAGCCTTGTTCACACTGCAAACCTTAGTGCTCAAATCAGTTTTGTTTTGGAATCCAAACAGCAAGTTACAAGTGACCAAATAGGATGTGTGTGTGTTCAGACAGCAGTCATTTGCTGACATAGCTATGCTAGTTGTCATGGTAACGGCCAGTGTGTGCACAGTGGTGTAGGCTGATTGGTGGCGGAAGTCATGCTTCCTATCCCTCAGAAGTTATGTAGCGAGCTAAGGTGACAACAATGCCTGCCATGTAGGTTTCCCACTTGCTTTGAATGTTGAAAATCATAGTGTAAACAACTTTAAAGCCCCAAAGGATAAGATGGCCCAACTTTAAAGATGTGTCCTTTTGGGCTAGACACAGCAATCAACTAGCTAGCTATGCAGCTGTTTAGCTTTCTAGCACATTCGCTATGTTTGTAAAAAAATTAACAATCTGTCAACAGAGGAGCTAGCGAGCTACAATATATGCCAAATAAAAGTCTCAAAACCACTTTGCCTGGTATCAGATTTGTATCTGATTTCAAACCACCTACGATTGTGGCTTGAAATATCCGATTTCATGTGCTTTTTGGATGTTCAGACTGCAGGAAATTTGAATCGGATATGCATATTAAAAAAAAAAAATAAAAAAAAATATGTATCATTTCAAACTGCCAATGTGAACAAGACATTCTTACTGTATGTATGTGGGACGTGCTGATCAGTAAGTGTGTGGATTCTTGTGTGCCCTTGACATGTTTTTAGGCTTTGGGGTTTTGCTCAATTTCGAGGTTGGTTCTGTCTGGGTATGATTGGAACCATCCTTGTTGGTCAGGGTGTGTTGCACCTTTTGCGTCCTTAGTTTCAACTGTACTGGCACAGGTGATATTTAAAAGCGTCTGGCCCAGTGCTCCAGTTGGCCTTTCCATTCATAATGGCTAATTTTGTAGTAGTACATGTCATGTTTGGTCATTTCCAGTTGTCTTTGATCATAGTTCTAGACATGCTTGGTGATCAAGGATGTAGAGTGGTAGAACTTGCGGCTGTCAATGTAAACACTAAATGCTCACCAATTAACAAGGTGCATAAAAACAGAATGTACAGTGTATTCAGAAAGTATTCAGACTCCTTCCCTTTTTTCCACATGTTACATTGCAGCCTAATATTACATTTTTTCCCCCCTCACTAATCGATACACAATACACCAAACTGACAAAGCGAGAACAGGTTTAGAAACCTTTGCACATTTATTACAAATAAACGGAAATACCTTATTTGCATAAGTATTCAGACCCTTTGCTATGAGACTCGAAATTGAGCAACAGGTGCATCCTGTTTCCATTGATCATCCTTGAGATGTTTCTACAACTTGATTGGAGTCCACCTGTGGTACATTAAATTGATTGGACATGATTTGGAAAGGCACACACCTACAGTATCTATATAAGGTCCCAAAGTTGACAGTCAATATCAGAGCAAAAATTAAGCCATGAGGTCGAAGGAATTGTCCGTAGAGCTCTGTGACAGGATTGTATCGAGGCACAGATCTGGGGAAGGGTGCCAAAACATTTACAGCTTTGAAGGTCCCCAAGGACACAGTGGCCTCCATCATTCTTAAATGGAAGATGTTTGGAACAACCAAGACTCTTCCTCGAGCTGGCTGCCTGGGCTAACTGAGCAATCGGGGCTGAAGATCACTCTGACAGAGCTCCAGAGGTCCTATGAAGTTGGCAGAACCTTCCAGAAGGACAACTATCTCTGCAGCACTCCACCAATCAGGCCTTCATGGTAGAGGTCTTTTTGGGGATCCCGAGTGGCGCAGCGGTATAAGGCACTGCATCTCAGTGCTAGAGGCATCACTACAGACCCTGGTTTGATTCCAGGCTGTATTACAACCGGTTGTGATTGGGAGTCCCATAGGGCGGCACACAACTGGACCAGGGTCGTCCGGGTTAGGGTTTGGCTGGAGTAGGCCGTCAGTGTAAATAAGAATTTGTTCTTAACTGACTTGCCTAATTAAATAAAGGTTAATTAAAATGTAAAGTGGCCAGACAAAAGCCACTCCTCGGTAAAAGGCACATGACAGCCCGCTTGGAGTTTGCCAAAAGTTACCTAAAGGAGTCAGACCATGAGAAACACAATTGTTTGGTCTGATGAAACTAAGATGAAACTCTTTGACCTGAATGGCAAGCGTCATGTCTGGAGGAAACCTGGCACCATGGCACCATCCCTACGGTGAAGCATGGTGGTGGCAGCATCATGAAGTGGGGATGTTTTTCAGTGGCAAGGACTGATAGACTAGTCAGGATCGATGGAAAGATGAATGGAGCAAAGTACAGAGAGATCCTTAATGAAAATATTATCCAGAGTGCTCAGGACCTCAGACTGGGGCAAAGCTTCACCTTCCAAATGGATAATGACCCTAAGCACAGAGCAACGACAACACAGGAGTGGCTTCGGGACAAGTCTCTGAATATCCTTGATTGGCCAAGCCAGAGCCCGGACTTGAACCCAATCAAACATCTCTGGAGATACCTGAAAATAGCTTTGCAACGATGCTCCCCATCCAACCTGACAGAGCTTGAGGATCTGTAGAGAAGAATGTGAGAAACTCCCATTACAGGTGCGCAAGCTTGTAGCATCATACCCAAGAAGACTTGAGATTGTAATCTCTGCCAAAGATGCTTCAACCAAGAACTGAGTAAAGGGTCTGAATACTTACAGTTGAAGCCGGAAGTTTCCATAACTTAGCCAATTGCATTTAAACTCAGTTTTTCACAATTCCGGATATTTAATCCTAGAAGAAAATCCCTGTCTTAGGTAAATTAGGATCACCACTTCATTTAAAGAATGTGAAATGTCAGAATAATAGTAGAGAGAATGATTAATTTCAGCTTTTATTTCTTTCATCACATTCCCAGTGGGTCAGAAGTTTATATACACTCAATTAGTATTTGGTAGCATTGCCTTTAAATTGTTTAACTTGGGTCAAACATTTTGGGTAGCCTTCCACAAGCTTCCCACAATAAGTTGGGTGAATTTGGGCCCATTTCTCCTGACAGAGCTGGTGTAACTGAGTCAGGTTTGTAGGCCTCCTTGCTCACACACACTTTTTCAGTTCTGTCCACAAATTTTCTATAGGATTGAGGTCAGGGCTTTGTGATGGCCACTCCAATATGACTTTGTTGTCCTTAATAGGGCTAGCGTGACAGCAGTTGACCAACATCCGGTGAAATTGGAGAGCGCCAAATAGAAAATAGTAATATTAAACACTCATGAAAATACAAGTGTCTTACATCATTCAAAAGCTTAGAATCTTGTTAATCAAATTGCGTTGGCCGATTTACAATAGGCTTTACGGCAGCAGCATAGCATGCGATTGTCTGAGGACAGCGCCCCACATCAGCATATTTTTCAACCAGCACAGGTGTCACAATCACAAATAGCGATAAAATAAATCACTTACTTTTGAAGATCTTCCTCTGTTTGCAATCCCAAGGCTCCCAGCTACACAATGAATGGTCGTTTTGTTCGATAAAGTCCTTCTTTATATACCAAAAAGTCAGTTTAGTTTGCGCCATTGATTTCAGTAATCCTGTCTTCAACATGCAGACAAAGGAATCCAAATATTTACATAGGAACTTCATCCTAACAAGTCAAACAATGTTTCTAATTAATCCTCAGGTACTCTATCTAAATAAATGATAACATTTAATACGGAAAGTAGTATGTTCAATAGGAAAGGAAAATAACGAAGAGCACGCCCTCATTCACGCTTGCCAAAACATTACTTTTCTTATGGAGCGCACTTTAGAAAAACTACAACTACTTGTTTGTTTTTCAAAAAACAAGTCTGAAACCTTGTATAAAGACTGTTGACATCTAGGTACTGCAATCTTGGAGACAGAAATCAGATTGCACAATAGATTTGCATTGGAAGAGCCTGGGTGCTCCAAAAAATAATTTCTGGTTGGATTTTCTTCGATTTTCGCCTGCTATATCAATTCTGTTGTACCCACCCTTCAAAGTGTTTTCTAACCATGCTACCAATTATATGCATATCAGGCCTAGCTTCTGGGCCTGAGTAACAGGCAATTTACTTTGGGCACGTTAAACAGGCGGAAAGTCTGAAGTAAGACATTTTGCCACAACTTTTTGGAAGTATGCTTGGGATCCTTGTCGATTTGGAAGACCCATTTGCGACAAAGCTTTAGCCTCCTGACTGATGTCTGATATATTGCTTCAATATATCCACATACTTTTCCTCTTCATGATGCCATCTATTGTTTGAAGTGCACTAGTCACCAGTCAGTGCAGCAAAGCACCGCCACAAGAACACCATCCACAAGAACACCACCATTCACGGTTGGGATGGTGTTCTTCAGCTTGCAAACATAACGATGGTCATTATGACTAAACAATTCTATTTTTGTTTCATCAGACCAGAGGACATTTCTCCAAAAAGTACGGTCATTGTCCCCATGTGCAGTTGCAAACCGTAGTCTGGCTTTTTTGTGTGGAGGTTTTGGAGCACTGGCTTCTTGATTGCTGATTGGCATTACAGGTTTTGTCGCTATAGGACTTGTTTTACTGTGGATATAGATACTTTTGTACCTGTTTCGTCCAGTATCTTCACAACGTTCTTTGCTGTTGTTCTGGGATTGATTTGCACTTTTCGCACCAAAGTACGTTCTTCTCTAGGAGACAACGTGTCTCCTTCCTGAGCGGTATGACGGTTGCATGGTCCCATGATGTCTATACTTCCGTACTATTTTTGTACAGATGAATGTGGCACTTTCAGGCATTTGGAAATTGCTCCCAAAGATGAACCAGACTTGTGGAGGTCTTGGCCATGATGTCAAGCAAAGAGGCACAGAGTATGAAGATAGGCCTTGAAATACATCCACAGGTACACCTCCAATTGACTCAAATTATGTCAATTAGCCTATCAGAAGCTTCTAAAGCCATGACATAATTTTCTGGAATTTTCCAAGCTGTTTAATCTTAGTGAATAGGGGGCACTGTTTTCACTTTGGGAAAAAATCGTACCCAAATTAACCTTTTGCCAATAGGTGGCGCAATTAGCATTTTTTATTTCTGAGTGTCACCAAATTAAACTGCCTCGTGCTCAATTCTTGATCGTACAATATGCATATTATTAATTCTATTGGATAGAAAACACTTTCTAGTTTCTATAGACGTTGGAATTTTGTCTGTGGGTGACCCAGAACTCTTTCTACAGCGAAATCCATGACAGGTACTGCGATGGTCTGAGAGCGAAGCTCTGATTTCAGATCAGTTTTGAAAGTCTCTGTATATCCTATGGAACGACATGAACTGCACCCGCCTTCCCCTGGATGTCAGTAACCAATGAGAAGTGGAATGGGCTTTCTGCGTAGCTCTCAGAGGTTATAAAACGCGAAGGAGTGAGGGTAGCCCCCCTTTCGACTCTTGCCATTACGCAGAAGAGGACCTCGGGACGCCATTTTCAGAGGCTCGGTTATCAACGTGAAATGTATCTGTCTGTAATTTAATTCGATATAGGAGTTAGAAACATCATAACGTAGTTAATCTGAACCGTTTTATAGCAATTTAGATCCGTTTAGTGCGATTTTGAGGCATTGCTTTGTTATGCACTTTCAAGCATCGGGCACGTTTATGGGTCCCGGTCGAACGTTAGTGGTCATTTCGACGGACAGAGGACATCTTTCGACCAAAAGAAGATTAGACCCAAGAAAGGATGCATTGCCCAAGAATCTGATGGAAAATCACCTCATAGTAAGAAATATTTAATATGATAAATCGTTGTTCTGTCGAAATATTTTAAACGCATAATCCGCCATTTTGTTTGCTATAGCTTCGCTTGGCGAACCCTGTATTGCACAGTAAGGATAATTTTAGAAATGTAAATCAGCGATTGCATTAAGAACTAATTTGTCTTTCGATTCCTGTCAACCCTGTATTTTTTAGTCAAGTATATGATTAGCTTTCAATTAAACTAGATCACTATGAAAGATGGCGTCCGACATGTTCAGACTTGATTTGCTACTATTTTCATTGTATGACCACGTTTTTTTATGGCTAAATATGCACATTTTCGAACAAACAATATATGTATGTTGTAATATGATGTTACAGGAGTGTCATCGGAAGAATTCTGAAAAGGTTAGTGAAAGAATTTATATCTTTTGGCGATGTTTACGTTATCGCTCTCTTTGGCTAGAATCTATGCTCTGGTAACGTTTGCATATGTGGTATGCTAATATAACGATTTATTGTGTTTTCGCAAAAAATCTGAAATGTTGTCTGAATTCACAAGATCTGTGTCTTTCCATTGCTATGCTTTGTCTATTTTTATGAAATGTTTTATGATGAGTAAATTGGTCATACACGTTGCTCTCTATAGTAATTCTAGTCGCTTTGGTGAGATTTGTGTTGGTGGCTGCAATGGCAAACTATGATTTATACCTGAAATATGCACATTTTTCTAACAAAACCTATCCTATACCATAAATATGTTATCAGACTGTCATCTGATGAGCTTTTTTCTTGGTTAATGGCTATCAATATCTTAGTTTAGCCGAATTGGTGATAGCTACTGGTGTTGAGAAAAAATGGTGGACAAAGAAAAAGGGTGTCTTTTGCTAACATGGTTAGCTAATAGATTTACATATTTTGTCTTCCCTGTAAAACATTTTAAAAATCTGAAATGGTGACTTGATTCACAAGATCTGTATCTTTCATTAGGTGTCTTGGACTTGTGATTTAATGATATTTAGATGCTACTATTTAAATGTGACGCTATGCTAGCGATGCTAATCAGTGTGTGGGGGGTGGGGGGGGTGGGGGGGGATCCCGGATCCGGGTTTCAGAGGCAGTAAAAGTTAAACGGCCTCGTACTCTGTTCTAGATCATACGATATGCATATTATTATTACTATTGGATAGAAAACACTCTGAAGTTTCTAAAACGGTTTGAATTATATCTGTGAGTAAAACAGAACTCATTTGTCAGCAAACTTCCAAACAGGAAGTGAAAATTCTGAAAATGGGGCTCTGTGTCAGGCCTTGCCTATTCAATTGCCTTATATTTATGGATCTGTATGCACTTCATACGCCTTCCACTAGATGTCAACAGGCAGTAGAATGTTGAATGGGGTGTCTAGCTTGATGTGAGACCGAATGAGAGCTTTTGGAGTGACAGGTCCGCCCTATTGGCAGTATTTAGCCGCGCACCAGGGAACCCCACATTGTCTTCTGAAATGCGTTAGGTATACACGACAATGCTCACGACAATGTGTTTGGCTATTGTGGTGAGCTAACAAATATATATTGTGTTTTCGCTGTAAAACATTTTAAAACTCGGACATGTTTGCTGGATTCACAAGACGTTTATCTTTCATTTGCTGTATTGGACTTGTTAATGTGTGGTAGTTAAATATTTAAAAATAATATTTTTGAATTTCGCGTGCTGCGAAGGCAGCGGAATGTTGTGGGTGTTCTGCTAGCGGAACCCCGGGGCGAGAAAGGTTAAAGGCTCAGTCAACTTAGTGTATGTCTGACCCACTGGAATTGTGATACAGTGAAATAATCTCTCTGTAAACAAACAATTGTTGGAAAAATTACTTGTGTCATGCACAAAGTAGATGTCCTAACTGACTTGCCAAAACTATAGTTTGTTAATTAACAAGAAATTTGTGAGTGGTTGAAAAACGAGTTTTAATGACTCCAACCTAAGTGTATGTAAACTTCCGACTTCAAGTGTATGTCAATAGATTAAATATATTTTTTTATAAATGTGCAACATTTTCAAAAAACCTGCTTTTGCTTTTTCATTACGGGGTGTCGTGTGTAGATTATTATTTTTTTTAATTAGTTTTAGAATAAGGCTGTAACGTAACAAAATGTGGTAAGAAATCAAGGGGTCTGAATACTTTTCGAATGCACTGTATGTGTGTACGCTACATTATATCCCTGTTGGTCATATCTGTTCATCTACTTCCCTCTGTGTGTGTGTGTGTGTGTGTGTGTGTGTCCCCCAGGTGCCCTGTTGAAAGCGATATATGTGTGTGTGTGTGTGTGTGGAGCGGCCTGGTCATCTACCACTCTCAGCAGTCCCTGGAGGAGTAGCTCATTCAGCGCTGGGGCGGAGGAGTGGAGATCCACACCTGGTCCTTCCTGCCCCGCAGTTCAGGACTGGTTAAGAAGAGCCATGGGTGGGTTCATTAAGGCATGCAATGGAAACCATTTAACAAGACATGGTTCGAATTCAGCACAAAGCACTTCCCTTCTTCCATCGTTCTCCCCACCATCTCTCTCACTTTGTATTGTTGCAACTGTAGGTGCCAGTGGTATTGGCAGTCGTCTACATGTGAACCGACAACAGACTCCATCATCCACGCTGTCCTCTACCTGGAGCAGATGCTAACAACTTGTGAGAACACACACACACACACACACACACACACACACACACACACACACACACACACACACACACACACACACACACACACACACACACACACACACACACACACACACACACACACACACACACACAGAGAGAGAGACTAAGACACATTCACTCACGCACAACAACACATACAGAGGATACCAATCACACTGTTTTGTGGCCCAGTTGGAAGAGCATGGGGCATGCGATGTTAGGTTTGAGGGTTCAATTGCCACTGATTCAAAAATGTATGCACGCACGCACAGCTTTTAAATCGCTTTGGATAAATATATCTGCTAAATGGAGTATTATATGTTATTATCGCCATGGCAAGCACTCATTCTCCATCTCTCTCCTCAGGTGGCGGTTGGCAGGAGAGTAAAAGGTGGCACGCGTCAAAGCCCGTCTCCCCCTACGGGTGGAAGTCTCCTTCTCTGAGGACTTTCTGCTCTCACTGCAACAGCACCTCCTGCTGGTCTAAATTGGCAAGACACGGCTGGCACGAAACTTGCTGCAGGTTAGCCATCCGGCCTTACAACACTTACTCAAAGCCACACTTAAGAAAGGGGTTAACTATACCGTTCATTGGACAGGCAAACTTTGTACTTTCCTCCAAAAAAAGGAATGAGTGACTTTCCACTTCAATTCATCCATCATTATGCTCTCTGACTGGGTGTGCCAGAACCTTTTTAGTGCATTAGTAGTTTAGAGTTAAAAGCATAGTTTTAGGATTTAATGAGGTTCTGAGGTTCCTTTACTATATTTATAGCCAGCATCCACACTTCCTTCCTGTTTCTACAGTAATATTTCTGACCGCTTCCTGTTTACAGTGTACAGTTGTGGTTGTTCCTCTCAGTGCTGCAGGCATTTTATTTCACATGTACAATGTATTGACCATTTACTAGCACAAACGTTTCAAAACTTGTCTCGTCTTAAAATGGCTTCCATGTTGTTGGTTTCTTTGACCATCCGCAAGTTTTGACGCTTAACCTGCCACCCTATTCTTCATTTCTAAACCCAATAGAATAATTATTTTCAGCATGGCGTGGAATATATACGATCGCCAACCCCACCAACGCATACCTCTTCTCCAGGCGATGGAGGAGGCCTGTGGTGACATAGACGAGGGGGCATGCCAGGGCTAGATACGCAACTTCAGACACTATTGACCCCGCTGTTTAGCCAGAGAGAACATCGCTTGTGATGTTGATGAGGTGCTGTGGCTCGACCCGAATAGGAGACAGGATGCACCCTAATTGTTTTTTTCTTTATAGTAACAAGCCAATTTGTTTTGTCAGTTACTGTTCATCCCAAAATCTGGATGAAAATACAATGTTTTGAGAAAGAAATATATTTCTATTCCCCCCCCCCCCCTTGCATTTCTGTTTATAGTGTAAATATATGCTGAATATGCATACGTACTGTATAGTTTTGTGCACCTGTGAGTGCTATGACAAACTGGCGTGGACTCCACTGAACATGCAAAAGACACAAGATGGTAGTGTTTTACATTTGTCACATCCGTGTGTAGTTGGTGTGTGTATAAGAGATACTCATTTGATGGTTTGTGTGTAGAGTTTTGATGCAGAAACACAATTTTGAGAAGAGTTAAAATAGTTTGAATGAAGTTTTTGGTTTTGAAGAGATGTGTGACGTTTTGCAGGTTGTGTGTTTTGTGTGTAGCGTCTAGAGAAAAGGAGCCATAGTTTCAGAAATCATGTTTAACCTTTCTAAATCAAATCAAATCAAATCAAATTTATTAGTCACATACACATGGTTAGCAGATGTTAATGCGAGTGTAGCGAAATGCTTGTGCTTCTGGTTCCGACAATGCAGTAATAACAACAAGTAATCTAACCTAACAATTCCGCAACTACTAATATGTACATAAAGATATATGAATGAGTGATGGTACAGACGGCATAGGCAAGGTGCAGTAGATGGTATAGAGTACGGTATATACCTATGAGATGAGTACTGTAGGGTATGTAAACATAAAGTGGCATAGTTTAAAGTGGCTAGTGGTACATGTATTACATAAAGATGGCAAGATGCAGTAGATGATATAGAGTACAGTATATACATATACATAAGAGATGTGTAATGTAGGGTATGTAAACATTATATTAGGTGGCATTGTTTAAAGTGGCTGGTGGTACATTTTTACATAATTTCCATCAATTCCCATTTTTAAGGTGGCTGGAGCTGAGTCAGTTTGTTGGCAGCGGCCGCTAAATGTTAGTGGTGGCTGTTTAACAGTCTGATGGCCTTGAGATAGAAGCTGTTTTTCAGTCTCTCGGTCCCTGCTTGGATGCACCTGTACTGACCTCGCCTTCTGGATGATAGCGGGGTGAACAGGTAGTGGCTTGGGTGGTTGTTGTCCTTGATGATCTTTATGGCCTTCCTGTGACATCGGGTGGTGTAGGTGTCCTGGAGGGCAGGTAGTTTGCCCCGGGTGATGCGTTCTGCCGACCTCACTACCCTCTGGAGAGCCTTACGGTTGTGTGCGGAGCAGTTGCCGTACCAGGCGGTGATACAGCCCGACAGGATGCTCTCGATTGTGCATCTGTAGAAGTTTGTGAGTGCTTTTGGTGACAAGCCGAATTTCTTCAGCCTCCTGAGGTTGAAGAGGCGCTGCTGCGCCTTCTTCACAACGCTGTCTGTGTGGGTGGACCAATTCAGTTTGTCCGTGATGTGTACACCGAGGAACTTAAAACTTTCCACCTTCTCCACTACTGACCCGTCGATGTGGATAGGGGGGAGCTCCCTCTGCTGTTTCCTGAAGTCCACAATCATCTCCTTTGTTTTTTCTGAACCACCCATCCCGGATCCGGGATAATTGTCATCAGAAACGCTGACTAGCATAGCCTAGCCTAGCGCCACAGGTATATAATTTCATGAAATCACAAGTGCAATATTGCAAAACACAGCTTAGCCTTTTGTTAATCCATCTGTCGTCTCAGATTTTGAAATTATGCTTTACAGCGAAAGCAATACAAGCGTTTGTGTAAGTTTATCGATCGCTCGACAAAACAATAAGTACACCTAGCATCAGGTAACTTGGTCACGAAAAGCAGAAAAGCAATCAAATTAATCGTTTACATTTGATCTTCGGATGTTTTCAAAAACTGTAATGATAAACCTTCAGTTTTTTGAAACTGCACTCTAGAGTTGTAGGCCTAGATATCTCCAATCCTAAAATAAAATGGAGCATACATAAAAAAACAAGTACTTTTTTCCCCCCTTGTCAACCACACGTCTCTGCTTTTCTGCTTCATAAAAAGCTGAAGCCTGGAACTCCTTCCAGGTCATCTCTCTCTCCATTCCTTGGCCTTGGTTGCCTGAAGACTCACCCTGAATTTAATCCTGCTGCTCTATTGCTCTCTACGTACATTCATTGTGTAAAACTGTAAAACAGTTTGGCCGGAGCGATGTGGATGGTTAGCCAAGGAATGGCCTTGGTACGTAAAAAATAAGTTTGCAGGACAATAAACATATTTTCCTGTGAAACCTGTACATATGTGAGGGCTGTTGGTCCTGTTTCAGCTCCAGATGACAACACCTGCACACACTCAGAGGGTTGCAGGTTTGCCAACTTCCTTTTGGTCACTCATTTTAATCTGAGAAATATCCAATAAACCAAAGATGTTGCTTTAACTGTGAATGTACTTTATTGCACACAATCTTCAAATAAAATGGAGCATACATAAAATAAACAAGTTATTATAATTGATTTACATGTGTGAGAAAGAGGGGGCATGTTTTTAAACTCAAACTGTACACGTTAAGCAATACTGTATTACAATATTATCAATCACACTTTGATTTGATAGATATTTTGAGTAATATAGTAATTATGTAGATATTTATAATGGATACCATATGTAGGCCTAGCTATCGAAAATAAAACGGAGCATACATAAAATAAGTAATTACTATATGTTTACTTTGGGGATAACGTGTATGTGTGACAGAGTGTACATGTTGTGTTTTATGTTTCCTTGTCAGCCACCCATCTCTGCTTTGTCAGTCTTGATAGCCCCGGTGCATGCACTTCTGGGTGAGGCTGTCAAGGGGCAGGGGTGGAGTGCATGGCAGAGATCTGAAAGCGACACATAAATTCACAGTAAGCATACATCTCATCGACGTGTTTGTGTGTGCACATCTAGAATGGCATTCATAGCTTTTCATTTCAGGCAACACTGTAGGCTACACCTCATTAGCCTACAGTGTTCTTAACTGACTTGCTTAGTTAAATAAAGGTTTTAAAAGACTATTCTTGTTTTGCTGGGGGCTGCATTTATTGGTCTCGGCAGAACCGCAAAGACCGGCCCTGGCTGTAGGTCAGGCCCTATTGTGCCCTATTCGGACGGGATTAGTTTTACTGGGGGACGCTGTGTGTAATGTAATTATGTGCACGAGCACACAACACCACATCTGTAATGTTTGTCCCATCCTAATCTGCCATGTCAGTAATTGTTACATGGCAGGAGAGTAACAATTCCAACCAAAATAACCAATTTTTTTCCCGCGAAATCCAAGGTCCTCTGTTAATACTAGTCCCTTGCGAATAGACATCCCTGTGTTTTGAGAGAAATGTCTGTGGTTTTTCTTTTTTATTTTTTTTATTTTTTAGCATTTTCCAATTAACAACATTCAAGACAAAAGTGAAAAGATATTAGAATAATTGAATAACAATAATGCAATAATTGAATAACATGCATACATATATTTTGCAACGCTTGCAAATGCGTCTCAATATACACTGCAATCTTCGAGAGAGGTAGTTAGCAAACCAGGCCAAAGACCCCTCAGAGACACCAATACTCCTTAGCCTGCCCACAAGAATGGAATGGTCTACCGTATCAAAAGCTTTGGCAAAGTCAATAAAAATAGCAGCACAACATTGCTTAGAATCAAGGGCAATGGTGACACCATTGAGAACCTTTAAGGTTGCAGTGACACATCCAAAACCTGAGCGGAAACCAGATTGCATACCAAAGAGAATACTATAAACATGAAAAAAGCCAGTCAGTTGTTTACTGACAAGTTTTTCCAACACTTTTGACAAACAGGGCGAAATAGAAATAAACCTATAACAGATAGAAACAGCTTTAAATAAAGGATGAAATGTGGCTGCCTTCCAAGCAATGGGAACCTCCCCAGAGAGAAGAGTTAGGCTTGACGATTATAAGGGCAGCAACCTTAAAGAAGAAAGGGTCTAAACCATTTGACCCAGATGTGTTTTGGGGGTCAAGTTTAAGGAGCTCCTTTAGCACCTCGGACTCAGTGACCGCCTGCAGGGAGAAACTTTGTAGCGGGGCAGGGGAAAAAGAGGGAGGAGCATCAGGGCTAGTCGCATTAGAAGGGGTGGGAGATGAGGAAATATTGGACAGGCAAGGAGGCATGGTGGAGTCAAATAGGAATCCTGACTTAATGAAGTGGTGATTTAAATAGCTCAGCCATGTGCTTCTTGTCAGTAACAACCACATCATCAACTTTAAGGGACATGGGCAGCTGGGAGGAGGAGGGTTTATTCTCCAGGTATTTTTTTCCAGAACTTATTGGGGTTAGACCCACAGAGAAAAAACTGCTCCTTAAAGTAACTAACTTTGGCCATCCGGATAGCCTGAGTGCACTTATTTCTCATTTGCCTGAATGACAGACAATCAGCCTGAGTATGCGTGTGCCGAGCCTTTCGCCAAATGCAATTCTTGAAGTGGAGTAACTCTGCAAGATCATGGTCGAACCAGGGGTTGAACCTGTTTTTAATTCAAATTTTCTTTATGGGGGAGTGTTTGTTAACAATATCACTGAAAATATTTAAAAAAAAGAAGGTCCAAGCGTCTTCGACAGAAGGAATCAAGCTGATTCTATAACAGTTTACAGAGGCCAGGTCATGAAGGAAGGCTTGCTCATTTTTTTTTTTTAGCAAGAGTCTATGACAGGTCAGGAGAGGTCGTTTCACTGAGCAGCCATTACGAACACAGGCTGTAAAACAGTGATCACTAAGGTAATTACAGAAAACACCAGACTAATACCCATCAGGATTATGTGTGAGGATAACATCAAGGAGAGTAGCCTTTCCTGGGTGTTTGAAGTCAAACCTTGTGGGATTGGTAATAATCTGAGAATGATTTAGGGAGTTCCATTGCTTAGGCCTTGGTCCGGTGGTTTAAGCATGTCCCAGTTTAGGCCACCTAGCAGGACGAATTTAGACTTAGTGTAAGGGGCCAGGAGAGAGCTTAGGGCAGGTAGGGTACAGGCCGGTGTTGATGGAGGATGATAACACCCAGCAGCAGTCAACGAAGAGCTATTTGAAAGTTTAAAGCTTAAAATCAGCAAATCAAATTGTTTGGGGACAGACTTGCTGGAGACAACTGAGCACTGAAGGGGATCCTTGGTAAAGATTGCCACTCCCCCACCTTTTGGAAGATCTGTCTTGCTGAAAAAGTTATAACCAGAAAGGTTAACATCAGTATTCAAAACACTCTTTCTTAACCACGTCTCAGAAACGACCAACACATCTGGATTGGAGCTGTGAACCCACACTTTCAATTAATCAATTTTAGGTAATAAGCTTCTAGTGTTAACATGCAGAAAACCCAGGCTTTTACGAGAATCAGAATTGGGGCTAGTAACAGTAGATGGGCCAGGGAGTACATGCACATTTCCAGATATCATCAACAGTAATACAATCAATGCACGGCAGAGGATAGCGAGAGCTCTGCAGTGTTGATTTATGACATTTGAATGTGCATTAGATGGCAACAAGATCATTATTATATAGCAATTTCATCAGGTAACATGAATACAAAGCCGGCGATAGGTGGTTAGAATAGGATGGGAGGCATCATAACTGTCATTTATTGGGAAAAAATAAAGAATTTACAGGGGGCAGTTTGGAAAAAACTAATCCTCATCCTCTGGAATAACTGACATTCTGGAGTAACAATTACATTACATAATAAAACGATGCTCTGCAACACTATCAACAAGGCAGGTCCTACAGGTCCCTAGTTTTGTTGCACCTTGACTACTGTTCAGTCGTGTTGTCAGGTGCCACAAAAAAGAGCTTACGAAAATTGCTCTTGGCTCAGAACAGGGCAGCACGGCTGGCCCTTGGATGTACACAGAGAGCTAATATTAGTAATATGCATGTCAATCTCTCCTGGCTGAAAGTGGAGGAGAGATTGACTTCATCACTACTTTTATGTATGAGAGATCTTGACATGCTGAATGCACCGAGCTGTCTGTCTAAACTAGTGGCACACAGCTCGGACACCCATGCATACCCCACAAGACATGCCACAAGAGGTCTCTTCACAGTCCCCAAGTCCAGAACAGAGTATGGAAGGCAGAGTACTACATAGAGCCATGACTACATGGAACTCTATTCCACATCAAGTAACTGACGCAAGAAGTAAAATTAGATTTAAAAAACAGATTAAAAAACATGAACATGAAACAGCAGGGACTGTGAAGCAACACAAACATTGGCACAGACGCACGCACGCACGCACGCACGCACGCACGCACGCACGCACGCACGCACACACATCCATCTTTCCCAGAGTCCTTTCTCTGAGAGAAAGATATCTGGAGAGAGAGAGAAAACACTGAGATTCCATTCATTACAGGTAAGATACAATTTTAAAACCCTTTATGTAGTTCTAAATCTTTAGTACAGACCTTTTAAACATGTTATAATTAGTTATATTATTGAAAAAGGCCGGGGGGAGGCTCTATGGTCAACCAACACTTCCATCAGTCTCTAAATCCCCATCTTCAAGATGGAGCTGGTTCAGCCAATATCTCTTCCCTGCACGATATCCCGCTCCATCCAGGTTCCATATGTTTTCTTTCCCTGGATGGATCAACCGTCTTGCCTTTAGGTCCAGGTTCTGTCTTAAGGATAGAAGCGCCCATCGGCGTAATTGTTTACGATGTTGGAAAAGATTTTCCACTTGTTTCATCATGTCAAGGAATGTATCCAGCGATCATACACTGTTTACCAGGGGGCAGGGCTACCGACGTTAAGGCTAATCTGAAGATGGTGCTGGCTAAAGCTAAAACTGGCGAGTGTAGAGAGTATAGGGATATTGTTATCCACGTCGGCACCAACAATGTTAGGATGAAACAGTCAGAGGTCACCAAGCGCAACATAGCTTCAGCGTGTAAATCAGCTAGAAAGATGTCGGCATTGAGTAATTGTCTCTGGCCCCCTCCCAGTTAGGAGGAGTGATTAGCTCTACAGTAGAGTCTGACAACTCAATTGCTGGTTGAAAACTAATTTCTGCCCCTCCAAAAGATAGAATTTGTAGATAATTGGCCCTCTTTCTGGGACTCACCCACAAACAGGACCAAGCCTGGCCTGCTGAGGAGTGACGGACTCCATCCTAGCTGGAAGGGTGCTCTCATCTTATCTACGAACATAGACAGGGCTCTAACTCCTCTAGCTCCACAATGAAATAGGTTGCAGACCAGGCAGCAGGTTGTTAGCCAGCCTGCCAGCTTAGTGGAGTCTGCCACTAGCACAGTCAGTGTAGTCAGCTCAGCTATCCCCATTGAGACCGTGTCTGTGCCTCGACCTAGGTTGGGCAAAACTAAACATGGCGGTGTTCGCCTTAGCAATCTCACTAGAAAGTGAGAGACTAGAAAGACTAGAAAGTGAGAGATGTGATACCTCACATCTCAAAATAGGGCTACTTAATGTTAGATCCCTCACTTCCAAGGCAGTTATAGTCAATGAACAAATCACTGATCATAATCTTGATGTGATTGGCTTGACTGAAACATGGTTTAAGCCTGATGAATTTACTGTGTTAAATGAGGCCTCACCTCCTGGTTACACTAGTGACCATATCCCCCGTTCATCCCGCAAAGGCGGAGGTGTTGTTAACATTTACAATAGCAAATTTCAATTTACAAAAAAAATCGTTTGAGCTTTTAGTCATAAAATCTATGCAGCCTACTCAATCACTTTTTATAGCTACTGTTTACAGGCCTCCTTGGCCATTCCTATCGGACCTTGTAGTCATAGCAGATAATATTCTAATTTTTGGTGATTTTAATATTCACATGGAAAAGTCCACAGACCCACTCCAAAGGGCTTTCGGAGCCATCATTGACTCAGTGTGTTTTTGTCATGTCCTGACCATAGATTTGCTTTGTATGTTTCTATGTTTTGTTTGGTCAGGGTGTGATGTGGGTGGGCATTCTATGTTGTATGTCTAGGTTGTCTATTTCTGTGTTTGGCCTAGTATGGTTCCCAATCAGAGGCAGGTGTCAGTCGTCTCTGACTGGGAGCCATATTTAGGTAGCCTGTTTTCCTTTGGGTTTTGTGGATTGTTGTATCCTGTGTTAGTGTTTTCTCCATACGGGACTGTTTCGTTTTTTTGTTTTGTTATTCCGTTCAGTGTTCTGTTTGATTTATTAAATATATCATTATGGACACTTACCACGCTGCGTATTGGTCCGATCCTTGTTACTCCTCCTCAGACGAAGAGGACGAAACCCGTTACAGTTTTGTCCAACATGTCTCCGGACCTACTCACTGCCACAGTCATACTCTGGACCTAGTTTTGTCCCATGGAATAAATGTTGTGGATCTTAATGTTTTTCCTCATAATCCTGGACTATTGGACCACCATTTTATTATGTTTGCAATCTCAACAAATAATCTGCTCAGACCCCAACCAAGGAGCATCAAAAGTCGTGCTATAAATTCTCAGACAACACAAAGATTCCTTGATGCCCTTCCAGACTCCCTCTGCCTACCCAAGTACGTCAGAGGACAAAAATCAGTTAACCACCTAACTGAGGAACTCAATTTAACCTTGCACAATACCCTAGATACAGTTGCAACCCTAAAAACTAAAAACATTTGTCATAAGAAACTAGCTCCCTGGTATACAGAAAATACCCCAGCTCTGAAGCAAGCTTCCAGAAAATTGGAACGGAAATGGCGCCACACCAAACTGGAAGTCTTCCGACTAGCTTGGAAAGACAGTACCGTGCAGTATCGAAGAGCCCTCATTGCTGCTCGATCATCCTATTTTTCTAACTTAAGAACTTCTGGTCAATAGGGGGTCTGTTTTCACTTTGGAAAAAATCGTGCCCAAATTAAACTGCCTCGTACTCTATTCTAGATCATACAATATGCATATTATTATTACTATTGGATAGAAAACACTGTGAAGTTTCTAAAACTGTTTGAGTTATATCTGTGAGTAAAACAGAACTCATTTGGCAGCAAACGTCCATACAGGAAGTGAAAAATCAGAAAACGAGGCTCTGTTTCAGGGCCTGCCTATTCAACTGGCTTTTATTTATCGATATGCATGCACTTCATACGCCTTCCACTAGATGTCAACAGGCAGTGGAAGGTGGAATGGGGTGTCTAGCTTGATCTGAGGTCGAATAAGAGCTTTTGGAGTGACAGGTCCGGTATTTTCTTTGTCTTCGAAGGCGCGCTGGGGAGCTCGACATTGTCTTCTGAAAAGCGTTCGGTATACATGGCGAATATCTCCGGCTCTGATTTTATTTGATACATATGATAATAACATCATAAAGTAGGTTTTTTCAACTGACTTTTATCAGTTTATTCAACGTTTATTGGGACTTTTGGAGTTTTCCGTTCTTTGTGCCAAGAGAGGATGGGAATGTTAGCAACCTTGGCTAGCATTGTGGCGCGAATTCGACAGAAGAAATGGACATTCTAAAACCAAACAACGATTTATTCTGGACCAAGGACTCCTTGTACAACATTCTGATGGAAGCTCAGCGAAAGTAAGAAAAAATGTATGATGTTATTTCGTATTTCTGTGTAAAATGTTGACTCCTATTCTCCGCCGTGTTGGTGAGTGCTGTCTCACAATAACGCAAGCTGTATGTTATGGTAAAGTCATTTTTTAAAATCTAACACAGCGGTTGCATTAAGAACCAGTGTATCTTTCATTTGCCATACAACAAGTATTTTTATGTAAAGTTTATGATGAGTTCTTTGGTCAGATTAGGTGAGTGTCCAAAATATCTCCGGAGATTCTGGTGAATCGTTGCTACGTATTCACAATGTATAACCAGGATTTGTAGCTGTAAATATGCACATTTTCGAACAAAACATAAATGTATTGTATAACATGATGTTATAAGACTGTCATCTGATGAAGTTGTCCAAAGGTTAGTGATTAATTTTATATATTTTGCTGGTTTTTGCGAAAGCTACCTTTGCGTTGAATAAATGCGTTTGTGTGTTTGGCTATTGTGGTAAGCTAATATAATTCTATATTGTGTTTTCGCTGTAAAACACTTAAAAAATCGGAAATATTGTCTGGATTCACAAGATGTTTATCTTTCATTTGCTGTACACCATGTATTTTTCATAAATGTTTTATGATGAGTATTTATGTATTTCACGTTGCTCTCTGTAATTATTCTGGCTGCTTTGGTGCTATTTTTTATGGTGGCTGCAATGTAAAACTATGATTTATACCTCAAATATGCACATTTTCGAACAAAACATAAATGTATTGTATAACATGTTATAAGACTGTCATCTGATGAAGTTGTTTCTTGGTTAGTGACTAATTTTATCTCTATTTTGTCGGTTTTGTGAAAGCTACCTATGCGGTGGAAACATGGTGAAAATATGCGGTTGTGTGTTTGGCTATTGTGGTTAGCTAATAGAAATACATATTGTGTTTTCGCTGTAAAAACATTTTAAAAATCGGAAATGATGGCTGGATTCACAGATGTTTATCTTTCATTTGCTCTATTGGACTTGTGATTTCATGAAAATTATATTATATGATATCCCTGTCCCGTTAGGCTAGGCTATGCTAGTCAGCTTTTTTGATGAGGAGGATCCCGGATCCGGGAGAGAGAAGCGGTAGAGTTTTAATTAATTGAGGAAAATAAGAACAATCCTAATTTTTTTTTGACACTGTCGCAAAGCTAACTAAAAAGCAGCATTCCCCAAGAGAGGATGGCTTTCACTTCAGCAGTAATAAATTCACAAACTTCTTTGAGGAAAAGATCATGATCATTAGAAAGCAAATTACGGACTCCTCTTTAAATGTGTGTATTCCTCCAAAGCTCAGTTGTCCTGAGTCTGCACAACTTTGCCAGGACCTAGGATCAAGGGACACACTCAAGTGTTTTAGTAATATATCTCTTGACACAATGATGAAAATAATTATGGCCTCGAAACCTACAAGCTGCATACTGGACCCTATTCCAACTAAACTACTGAAAGAGCTGCTTCCTGTGCTTGGCCCTCCTATGTTGAACATAATAAATGGCACTCTATCCACCGGATGTATACCAAACTCACTAAAAGTGGCAGTAATAAAGCCTCTCTTGAAAAAGCCAAACCTTGACCCAGAAAATATTAAAAACTGTTAAAAGCTGTTGCACAGCAACTCACTGCCTTCCTGAAGACAAAACAATGTGTACAAAATGCTTCAGTCTGGTTTTAGACCTCATCATAGCACTGAGACTGCACTTGTGAAGGTGGTAAATGACCTTTTAATGGCGTCAGACTGAGGCTCTGCATCTGTCCTTGTGCTCCTAGACCTTAGTGCTGCTTTTGATACCATCGATCACCACATTCTTTTGGAGAGATTGGAAACCCAAATTGGTCTACACGGACAAGTTCTGGCCTGGTTTAGATCTTATCTGTCAGAAAGATATCAGTTTATCTCTGTGAATGCTTTGTCCTCTGACAAATCAACTGTAAATTTTGGTGTTCCTCAACGTTCCGTTTTAGGACCCCTATTGTTTTCACTATATATTTTACCTCTTGGGGATGTCATTCAAAAACATAATGTTAACTTTCACTGCTATGCGGATGACACACAGCTGTACATTTCAATGAAACATGGTGAAGCCCCAAAATTGCCCTCGCTGGAAGCTTGTGTTTCAGACATAAGGAAGTGGATGGCTGCAAACGTTCAACTTTTAAACTTGGACAAAACAGAGATGCTTGTTCTAGGTCCCAAGAAACAAAGAGATCTTCTGTTGAATCTGACGATTTATCTTGATGGTTGTACAGTCGTCTCAAATAAAACTGTGAAGGACCTCGGCGTTACTATGGGCCCTGATCTCTCTTTTGACGAACATATCAAGACTGTTGCAAGGACAGCTTTTTTCCATTTATGTAACATTGCAAAAATTTGCAAAAATGTTCTGTCCAAAAATGATGCAGAAAAATTAATCCTTGCTTTTGTTACTTCTAGGTTAGACTACTACAATGCTGTACTTTCCGGCTACCCGGATAAAGCACTAAATAAACTTCAGTTAGTGCTAAATACGGCTGCTAGAATCCTGACTAGAACCAAGAAATTGGATCATATTACTCCAGTGCTAGCCTCCCTACACTAACTTCCTGTTAATTAAGGCAAGGGCTGATTTCAAGGTTTTAGTGCTAACCTACAAAGCATTACATGTGCTTGCTCCTACCTATCTTTCCGATTTGGTCCTGCCATACATACCTACACGTACGTTACGATCACAAGACGCAAGCCTCCTAATTGTCCCTAGAATTTCTAAGCAAACAGCTGGAGGCAGGGCTTTCTCCTATAGAGCTCCATTTTTATGGAATGGTCTGCCTACCCATGTGAGAGACGCAGACTCGGTCTCAACCTTTAAGTCTTTATTGAAGACTCATCTCTTCAGTAGGTCCTATGATTGAGTGCAGTCTGGCCCAGGAGTGTGAAGGTGAACGGAAAGGCACTGGAGCAACAAACTGCCCTTGCTGTCTCTGCCTGGCCGGTTCCCCTCTCTCCACTGGGATTCTCTGCCTCTAACCCTATTACAGGGGCTGAGTCACTGGCTTACTGGTGCTCTTCCATGCCGTCCCTAAGAGGGGTGCGTCACTTGAGTGGGTTAAGTCACTGACGTGGTCTTACTGTATGGGTTGACGCCCCCCTTGTGTTGTGCTGTGGTGGAGATCTTTGTGGGCTATACTCGGCCTTGTCTCAGGATGGTAGGTTGGTGGTTGAAGATATCCCTCTTGTGGTGTGGGGGCTGTGCTTTGGCAAAGTGGGTGGGGTTATATCCTGCCTGTTTGGCCCTGTCCGGGGGTATCATCGGATGGGGCCCCAGTGTCTCCTGACCCCTCCTGTCTCAGCCTCCAGTATTTATGCTGCAGTAATTTATGTGTCAGGGGGCTAGGGTCAGTCTGTTATATCTGGAGTATTTCTTCTATCTTATCCGGTGTCCTGTGTGAATTTAAGTATGCTCTCTCTAATTCTCTCTTTCTCTCTCTTGGAGGACCTAAGCCCTAGGACCATGCCTCAGGACTACCTGGCATGATGACTCCCTGTTGTCCCCAGTCCACCTGGCCGTGCTGCTGCTCCAGTTTCAACTGTTCTGCCTGCGGCTATGGAACCCTGACCTGTTCACTGTGATTACTATTATTTGACCATGCTGATAATTTATGAACATTTTATCATCTTGGCCATGTTCTGTTATAATCTCCACCTGGCACAGCCAGAAAAGAACTGGCCACACCTCATAGCCTGGTTCCACTCTAGGTTTCTACCTAGGTTTTGGCCTTTCTAGGGAGTTTTTCCTAGCCACCGTGCTTCTACACCTGCATTGCTTGCTGTTTGGGGTTTTAGGCTGGGTTTCTGTACAGCACTTTGATATATCAGCTGATGTAAGAAGGGCTATATGAATACATTTGATTTGATTTGTATGATAATCGGCCAACTTAAAGCTAAAGACGGGCACAAAATAGTTGACCTCCGTGCAGGCTTTTGAAAATACATACGAACTAAGTGATTTGGTGGCATTTGAACTATTAAATTCGGCACAACCTAAAATTGTCACTTTGGAGTCTGGACTATATGCAACTGAAGAGATTCTTATGGCTTTCAAATCATCTCGCCCGCAGACTTCCTCTTTCAGTGCGTACCCAGGGAGTGTTGTCCCACACAGGGCCTGTTCGATCTGACATAGCGCAAGCTGTATCTTAAGCCATTCTCTCATCCGCAGCGCAGGAGAAAAACTCCCTGCTCTTGTTTGAAATAGGGTGCTGTGGCCACTGTTTGTGAAAATCTTCACAGTTGAATCGTCCGATTGGAAACTGTAACCCATATGGCCGTCACTCATGTCCAGCACTCCATTAAAACAATCAGGGGCATCACAAAGAATGTCTTCGATGGTTTTGTCATTGTGTTCTTGACACGAGGAACACAATACACCTACAATTTGTCTAGGAGACATGTTTCATTTCTTCTTTAGTGTTAATCTCTCGAGGTCGGCCGTAGTGTTCACAGCTCTTACTTATACTCCGGCTGACCTACACCCCAGACATTACTGTTCCATATACAAAAGTTCACTGGAACAGGGGCCATACTCTTTCAAATGTTCAAACATTTCAACCAGGTCACTACACCAGGTAGTTCAACCAGGTCACTACACATCAATCATCATGACAGCTTTAACATAAACAAATGCACTACCAGGTTACATAAACACTCACTCGATAGCGTGAGAACGGAAGGACAGGATGTACATATATGGGCATAACCACGTGACCCATAAAATACCTCATCAATCACTTTTTGACGTGTGCCGTCTACTGTATTCTCTCTCCCAACGTTGGTAGAGCAACTAAAGTTACATTCATAACTCTAAATTAAGCATAAGCATGTGTTTTAACTCAGGCTTTGTGTGTAGTTAATCCGACCCTCTCTGCCTAGTCGTCGCCATTTTTACCTGCTGTTGCTGTGTTAGCTGACTAGCTGCTGTTATCTCACCTGTTGTTTTAGCTAGCTCTCCCAATCAAGACCTGCAATCACTTTATGCCTTACTGTATGTCTCTCTCAAATATCAATATGCCTTGTATACTGTTGTTCAGGCTAGTTATCATTGTTTTGGTTTGCAATGGACCCCGTAGTTCCACTCTCCGTACCTCTGATACCTCCTTTGTCCCACCCCCCACACATGCGGTGACCTCACCCATTGAGACCAGCATGTCCAGCGATACAACCTCTCTTATCATCACCCAGTGCCTGGGCTTGCCTCCGCTGTACCCGTGCCCCACCATAACCCTGTCTGCACATTATGCCCAGAATCTATTCTACCACGCCCATAAATCTGCTCCTTTTATTCCTTGTCCCCAACGCTCTAGGCGACCAGTTTTGATAGCCTTTAGCCGCACCCTCATCCTACTACTCCTCTGTTCCTCGGGTGATGTGGAGGTAAACCCAGGCCCTGCATGTCCCCAGGCACCCTCATTTTTGACTTCTGTTATCAAAAAAGCCTTGGCCTCATGCATGTCAACATCAGAAGCCTCCTCCCTAAGTTTGTCTTACTCACCGCTTTAGCACACGCTGCCAACCCTGATGTCCTTGCCGTGTCTGAATCCTGGCTTAGGAAGGCCACCAAAAATTCTGAGATTTCCATACCCAACTATAACACTTTCCGTCAAGATAGAACTGCCAAAGGGGGAGGAGTTGCAATCTACTGCAGAGATAGCCTGCAAAGTTCTGTCATACTTTCCAGGTCTATGCCCAAACAGCCCTGGACACCATCTGTGAATTGATCGCTCCCCATCTAGCTTCAGAGTTTGTTCTGTTAGGTGACCTAAACTGGGATATGCTTAACACCCCTGCAGTCCTACAATCTAAGCTTGATGCCCTCAATCTCACACAAATCATCAAGGAACCCACCAGGTACAACCCTAAATCCGTAAACATGGGCACCCTAATAGACATTATCCTGACCAACTTGCCCTCCAAATACACCTCTGCTGTCTTCAATCAAGATCTCAGCGATCCCTGCCTCATTGCCTGTATCCGCTACGGGTCCGCGGTCAAACGACCACCGCTCATCACTGTCAAACGCTCCCTAAAACACTTCTGCGAGCAGGCCTTTCTAATCGACCTGGCCCGGGTACCCTGGAAGGATATTGACCTCATCCCGTCAGTTGAGGATGCCTGGTCATTCTTTAAAAGTTATTTCCTCACCATATTAGACAAGCATGCTCCGTTCAAAAAATGCAGAACTAAGAACAGATATAGCCCTTGGTTCACTCCAGACCTGACTGCCCTCGACCAGCACAAAAACATCCTGTGGCGAACTGCAATAGCATCGAAGAGCCCCCGCGATATGCAACTGTTCAGGGAAGTCAGGAACCAATACACGCAGTCAGTCAGGAAAGCAAAGGCCAGCTTTTTCAAGCAGAAATTTGCATCCTGTAGCTCTAACTCCAAAAAGTTCTGGGATACTGTAAAGTCCATGGAGAACAAGAGCACCTCCTCCCAGCTGCCCACTGCACTGAGGCTAGGTAACACGGTCACCACCGATAAATCCGTGATAATCGAAAACTTCAACAAGCATTTCTCAATTCCTCCTGGCGACTCCAACCTATGGCCAACAGCCCCGCCCCCCCCCGCTGCTACTCGCCCAAGCCTCTATCCAGATAGCAGATGTTCTGAAAGAGCTGGAAAACCTGGACCCATACAAATCAGCTGGGCTTGACAATCTGGACCCCCTATTTCTGAAACTGTCCGCCGCCAACAAACAGATCACTGGCCATCTCGAATCCCACCGTACCTTCTCCGCTGTGCAATTCGGTTTCCGAGCCGGTCACGGGTGCACCTCAGCCATGCTCAAGGTACTAAACGATATCATAACCGCCATCGATAAAAGACATTACTGTGCAGCCGTCTTCATCGACCTGGCCAAGGCTTTCGACTCTGTCAATCACCATATTCTTATCGGCAGACTCAGTAGCCTCGGTTTTTCTAATGACTGCCTTGCCTGGTTCACCAACTACTTTGCAGACAGAGTTCAGTGTGTCAAATCGGAGGGCATGTTGTCCGGTCCTCTGGCAGTCTCTATGGGGGTACCACAGGGTTCAATTCTCGGGCCGACTCTTTTCCCTGTATATATCAATGATGTTGCTCTTACTGCGGGCGATTCCCTGATCCAGCTCTACGCAGACGACACCATTCTGTATACTTCTGGCCCTTCCTTGGACACTGTGCTATCTAACCTCCAAACGAGCTTCAATGCCATACAACACTCCTTCCGTGGCCTCCAACTGCTCTTAAACGCTAGTAAAACCAAATGCATGCTTCTCAACCGTTCGCTGCCTGCACCCGCACGCCCGACTAGCATCACCACCCTGGACGGTTCCGACCTAGAATATGTGGACATCTATAAGTACCTAGGTGTCTGGCTAGACTGCAAACTCTCCTTCCAGACTCATATCAAACATCTCCAATCCAAAATCAAATCTAGAGTCGGCTTTCTATTTCGCAACAAAGCCTCCTTCACTCACGCCGCCAAACGTACCCTAGTAAAACTGACTATCCTACCGATCCTCGACTTCGGCGATGTCATCTACAAAATAGCTTCCAATACTCTACTCAGCAAACTGGATGCAGTTTATCACAGTGCCATCCGTTTTGTTACTAAAGCACCTTATACGACCCACCATGCCCTAGTCGGCTGGCCCTCGCTACATGTTCGTCGTCAGACCCACTGGCTCCAGGTCATCTACAAGGCTATGCTAGGTAAAGTGCCGCCTTATCTCAGTTCACTGGTCACGATGGCTACACCCACCCGTAGCACGCGCTCCAGCAGGTGTATCTCACTGATCATCCCTAAAGCCAAAACCTCATTTGGACGCCTTTCCTTCCAGTTCTCTGCTGCCTGCGACTGGAACGAATTGCAAAAATCTCTGAAGTTGGAGACTTTTATCTCCCTCAACAACTTTAAACATCTGCTATCCGAGCAGCTTACCGATCGCTGCAGCTGTACATAGTCCATCGGTATATAGCCCACCCAATTTACCTGCCTCACCCCCCATACTGCTTTTATTTATTTACTTTTCTGCTCTTTTGCACACCAGTATCTCTACTTGCACATGATCATCTGATTATTTATCACTCCAGTGTTAATCTGCTAAATTGTAATTATTCGATTTATTGCCTACCTCCTCATGCCTTTTGCACACATTGTATATAGATTCTCTTTTTTTCTACCATGTTATTGACTTGTTTATTGTTTACTCCATGTGTAACTCTGTGTTGTTGTCTGTTCACACTGCTATGTTTTATCTTGGCCAGGTCGCAGTTGCAAATGAGAACTTGTTCTCAACTAGCCTACCTGGTTAAATAAAGGTGAAATAAAAAATAAAAATAAAAATAATAATAATAGGAATACCCATTTCTTTGTTAACCGTTCAACACAGAATAGCCGTATGTGCGCAGAAAATATCCTCTCTATTTTATTCAGCTTTGTTCAATTGCATTCCTCATACTATAAAATATTTCCACGGAATTCTAATCAAATCTTGTTTGTTATTCAAACTAGTGTTGCCCACAGCCATTTGGCATAGCCAGATCAGGACCTAACATAAGGACAACTCAGAGTATGCTATGCTGTTCTTCTGAAATAAACTACATTTTCTTCATATCATGCTTCTTTAGACCTGTCTAAATGTCGTGACCGCAACAGCCCTTGAAGTAACTATTGTATAATGTTGTTGATCCATCCTCAGTTTTCTCCTATCACAGCCATATGACATGTAACTGTTTAAGTCACCATTGGCCTCATGGTGAAATCCTTGAGTGTCCTTCCTCCCCGGCAACTGAGTTAAGAAGGACGCCTGTATGTTTGTAGTGACTGCGTGTATTGATACCCCATCCAAAGTGTAATTAATAACTTAACCATGCGCAAAGGGATACAATGCCTACTTTATTTTTTGCCATCTACCAATAGGTGCGCTTTTTTGAAAGGCATTGGAAAACCTCCCTGGTCTTTATGGTTGAAGCTGTGTTTGAAATTCACTGCTCGACTTAGGTTCCTTGATAATTGTATGTGTGGGGTACAAAGATGAGGTTGTCATTCAAAAAAGCATGTTACACTATTACTACATACAGAGTAAGCCCATTTAACATATTATGTCACTTGTTAATTAGACTTTTTACTCCTGAACTTATTTAGGCTTGCCATAAAGCGGTTGAATACTTATTCACTTATACTTATTCAGCTTTTCATTTCAACTCTAAAAAACACAGATCCATTTTGACATTATGGCAAGCCTAAATATTGTGTGTAGGCCAATGACACTCAATCTTAATTGAATCCACTTTACATTCAGGCTGTAACACAACAACATCTTGAAAAGGTAATGGGGTGTGAATACTTTATGTTGGCAATTTAGGATACACTACCTTTTAACTGACTGAGCACAGACCGTTAGACACTCGTGGTGTGTATTGCAGCTATCGGAGACAAGTCAGACAGCCGACATCAGATGCTCTTTTTTCCCTTTTTTTACTGCAATAGCATAATAATACATGGAAAACGTTTGTGGTGGAAGAGGACGACGACGAAATAAACGATTTGATGCTTGTTGCTTTAAATCTGCGCCTGCTCAATCTCAACTGGTCTATGCGCTATGAGCAATCTGGCGGTGCAGACTAAAGAACATTCATCTGCGACTCAATTTTTTTCCTTTCCATCCATCCCTCCTCTCCTCTCCGAACCATTAATCTCCCCTTCTCCAGACTTCACATCCGGTTCACCCGCTAGTAGCCTATCTTCTGTGTCTTGCCTGTGTGTGTGTGTGTGACGGCCTGATTCTCCACCGAGCTGTACTGCAGACCCCCTACCTGAACGCGCTGCGTGCTAGACGGATACTACACCCGGCGTGCATCGGTGATGGAGCTACCGTGTGCGCTCTGAGCTGGTGGGAGCCGATCTGTATGACACAAAGGCCGGGATGAGACGATAGGCTATCGGATGGGCGCCCCGGTTTGGTGATACTCGCTCAACGATGTCCAAGAGTCTGACGAAGAAAAATCACTGGACCAACAAAGTCCACGAAGCGGTCGTCACCAGGAGCATAGAGGGAGAATTTGGCTTCGAGCTGAAGGGGGGCGCGGAGATTGGGCAGTTCCCCTACTTCGGGGAGGTGAAACAAGGAAAAGAGACCGTCCAGAGCGGCAAGCTGGCCCAGGATGAGTTGCTGCTGGAGGTCAACGACACGCCGGTGGCCGGGCTCACCACCCGGGATGTTCTGGCTGTCATCAAACACTGCAAAGATCCGATCCGCTTCAAATGTGTCAAACAAGGTGAGGTATGCCAGACGGGGCCAAAGGCGTAAAAGCATGAACATTGAATGAGTGTGTGTGAGCCGCCGCCACACAGCGACAGATAAGGAGCCATCTGTCTGGTTGTAGCCTATTTTATGTATGTCTACTCATCAGAAATAGCCTATATATGTGTCGTCAATGGGTAGGCCTATCGCAAACTATGTCACTCAAATGGAAGAGAAATAGTGTCCATAAGCATAGACTATTGGCGCATTTCCATTCAGGATTTACCCCAGTGTTATACCCAGAAGGGCGTAGGTGCACATTTTGTTATGGGGTCACCTCTGATGTTGACATGCACTACTACTACCAGAGGTGGGACCAAATCCCTGTTATTCTACTAACAAGCAAGTCACAAGGTCTGAGTCTCAAGTTGAGTCCCAAGTCGAACTGGTCAAGTCCCAAGTTGTGCATTCTAAGAGCAAGTCAAGTCACAAATCTATACATGCACTGACTTCAATGCGACCAGACAGCCCTTTTTATTATTTTGTCTACAATACATTTTGATTATGTAATAATTCATTCCAAATGTAAACTTATTAAGTAAATTATTAATATCAAACATTTTTTACATGCCAAAAGACCAGTAGGCCTATGCTAGTAATTGTTGCTTGGTGCCCCATTTA
Source organism: Salvelinus fontinalis (assembly GCF_029448725.1). NCBI lineage: Eukaryota > Metazoa > Chordata > Actinopteri > Salmoniformes > Salmonidae > Salvelinus > Salvelinus fontinalis. The sequence goes on along the minus strand of NC_074676.1, from coordinate 3,278,865 downwards.
TTGCTGGTGAGCTTGCAAAGTAGATAGTGAATATTCTTGATCACCAAACCATTTTTGGAGCTGCATATTTATTAATGGCAATCCTCTCTCCCTATAATTTGACGTTTGCGCTGCACCCAATTATATAGCTGTACAGCAAATCAGCGGTCCGTTTGCTAGCTCAGTGGCTCTCAAACCTTTTGACCCGTGACCCCTAAAAAGGAGTGGTTAAAAGTTTGCGTCCCCCACCCCCCCAGCACATGCTCGTGAATACATGTAAACATGCGCTCACAATCTCTGCACATAGATAGCCTGTCATTACAGCCATTAAACGATGATGCTTTTTTAAAACATAAGATACAGAAATCAACTGCATTTTTTAAAACTGCATTTTGAGATGAAAGTCATTCATTTTAGCAGTCAATATCAACTAAGGATATCATGTCACATTCTCACTCAGCCTTTTGGGGGCCCTAAGTGAGATTTGGTTGGGGGGCCCCCCAATCTTCTGGCAGAACGTTTTAGTGGCCCCTCTCTTGACGAAGGAGTTTCCTGCAATTCTACACATTTTGTCATGGGTCAGAGAGAAAATTGTGCAATTTTATAACAAATGTAATGCAATTCTACTAGTTTTGCCATGGGGCAGAGAGCCTTAAAAAAACAGCTCATTTCCTGGAAGCACGGCAATTCCCTTTTTTTCAGTAGAAAGACGATTCCCATAGCTTCCCCCATGAAGTTGCAGAACGATTTAAGTCAATTGTTTTAATCAGTATGATATATTTGGGGTTGAAGTGGGAAACCTGAAGTGATAACTTCAGATATTTTCAGTGCCAATGCCATGCGTTTTCCCTTATGATATGACATGCTAATACTTTTCAGTCTACGTTTCTTTTCAGGGCTGGGTTTTATTGCAATGTTACCCAGTCAGAAACACCTGCAAAGTTCTTCCTCCTCTCAAGTCGTGACTGAGCCAAACAACTTTTTTTGCCGTAGCCTACACTTCACCGTCTGGGCCGTGGAGCAAATTAAAATAGGGGGTGCAAATTAACGTTTTAAACTTAAGCACCAAACTATCATAATCCGTTGAATAATTTGAAGTTTCACTTATTTTTTAGCTAGACTGCATAACAAATATTTTATAAATGGTAAAATTGCGTGGGTATGATTGTATTTTGGAACCCTGCTTTCCATAGCTCCAAGATGAGTGGTTTTGACCATGCCCCACTGCTTTGATTGGTGCAGCAACAAGTCTCTATCCTATAATGAAAGGACGACCTCGTAAGAAGTCAGAACTTGTTTATCTATTTTTTTGTTGTTGCTGTTTTTACATTTGTATTGATGTTTCATGTCTGATGCACTCAGGGTGTTTTTTGTTGTTGTTGTCTATTGACAGCAACATTTGCAGAGTCCTCCATATACCAGTAAAAAGTTTGGACACACCTAGTCATTCCAGGGTTTTTCTTTATTATGACTATTTTCTATATTTTAAAATCATAGTGAAGACATCACAACTATGAAATAACACATGGAATCATGTAGTAGCCAAGTTGATTATTATTTTTTGGTCCTTAAATGAAACTGATATATTTCTTTATTTATCACAATTTAGCCAATTTAGTTTTTTAATGCAGGCCCGACAGACAAGTTCCTTACTTTCTCCCCCTTCCACTTGCCTCTTCCATTTGGGTGGTAATGCTGAAATGAGTTGGTTGTAATTTTGAGTAGACCAGACGTTTCCATATATTTTTGGTAGGCGCATGTGTGACATAACGCCACCAGTCCTATTCAGGATATCATTTACAAAGATTATACCTTAATTTTTTTTATCCCTATATATATATAATATATATTAATCAATTAGTACATTTTAGATTTAACCATAATATTTGTTGTAATATTTGTTCTCTTTTCTGGTGGATTACACTGAAATTGCAACCAACTTTCTATATCTTGTTCGAAAAATAGCGATATTTTGGAGTTCATTTCATTTTCAAATAACCAAAAGTGAGAGGTTGTAGTGTGAATAAAGGGGAAAAAGGCCTTTCTTGAACATGGGGTGAGATATTCCTACTAATCTGCTAGAGAACCAGTTTGGATTGAAGTATACTTTTTGTATGACTGACGCCCTTAGTGAGAGGTCTTATGCTTTAATATTTTATAATTCTGCCCTCATTATATAAATAGGCCCGTTTGAATTTTGTTTGGCTTGCCTTTCCCCCCCAAAAATGAATATTTTTTTGCTCATATCATTTTTTTTTTTAAATCACTAGGTGTAGGCAAGGCCATAAGCAAATAGGTCAACTGGGATATGAAAGAAATCTGTTTTTTTCATCAAATAGACAGGTATTTTAATTTCCGTGGTAGCAAGATCTTATCTATTTTCTGTCAACTTTCTATTAAAATGTATTATAGTGAGAATTTCTTTCTTTCGGGATATGAATACCGAGTATGTCACTTCACCGTCAGACTATTTTATTGGTAAACTTTTTTTGTTTGTAATCCAGTGTCACATTCGTTATAGTGATGAGACCAAAGCGCAGCGTGATTTGAGTGCATCTTCTTTAATGAAGAAAGAACACTGAACGAACTATACAAAAACAACAGAACGAACGTGAAGCTATATAATAATAGTGCTGACACAGGCAACTAACCATAGACAATCACCCACGAAATACTCAAGGAATATGGCTGCCTAAATATGGTTCCCAATCAGAGACAACGATAAACAGCTGCCTCTAATTGAGAACCAATCTAGGCAACCATAGACATACAAAACACCTAGACTAGTACCAACCCCATAAACATACAAAAACCCTAGACAGGACAAAAAACATATATCACCCTTGTCACACCCTGACCTAACAAAAAAAAACAAAAAAAACAAAGAATACTAAGGTCAGGGCGTGACAGTACCCCCCCCCCCCCCCCCCCACCCAAAGGTGCAGACTCCCGGCCGCACACCTAAGCCTATAGGGGAGGGTCTGGGTGGGCATAACTCTACTGTGGCGGTTCTGGTGAGGGACGTGGACCCCACTCCACTTCTGACTCGGCCCACTTACGTAATGTCTCTGGAGCGGGAACCCTCACCATTGACCCCGGACTAGAGGACGCCACTGGACTGATGTTGAGTCTGGAGTAAGTGGCGCCTCTGAACTGGAGGGAGACTCTGGCAGATCCGGACTGGAGGGAGACTCTGGCAGATCCGGACTGGAGGGAGACTCTGGCAGATCCGGACTGGAGGGAGACTCTGGCAGATCCGGATTGGAGGGAGACTCTGGCAGATCCGGACTGGAGGGAGACTCTGGCCGATCCGGACTGGAGGGAGACTCTGGCCGATCCGGACTGGAGGGAGACTCTGGCCGATCCGGACTGGAGGGAGACTCTGGCCGATCCGGACTGGAGGGAGACTCTGGCCGATCCGGACTGGAGGGAGACTCTGGCCGATCCGGACTGGAGGGAGACTCTGGCCGATCCGGACTGGAGGGAGACTCTGGCCGATCCGGACTGGAGGGAGACTCTGGCAGACTGACGGGCGGCTCAGGCGGCTCCTGACTGACGGGCGGCTCAGGCGGCTCCTGACTGACGGGCGGCTCAGGCGGCTCAGGACAGACGGGCGTTTCAGGACAGATGGGCGGCTCAGGCGGCTCAGGACAGACTGCACTGCACCCTCCCAGCGCCCCGGAGACACAGCATGCAGAGCCTGCGCAGGATACCCTGGACCGAAACGGCGTACCGGAGACCAGACATGCTGTGCCGGTACAATACGCCCTGGCTGGATGCCCACACTCGCATGACAATTTCCGGGGGCTGTCCTATAGCTCACCGGGCTATGGGCGCGTACTGGCGACACCGTGCGCTTAACCGCATAACACGGTGCCTGACCAGTAACACGCTGCTTACAATAAGCACGAGGAGTGGGCTCAGGTCTCCAACCTGACTCTGCCACAATATCCGTGTGCCCCCCCCAAAAAAATATTTGGGGGCTGCCTCTCGTGCCTGTCGCGCTGCCATGCTGCCTCCTCATATCGCCGCCGCTCAGCTTTCGCTGCCTCCAGGTCTGCCTTGGGGCGGCGATATTCCCCAGCCTGTGCCCAGGGTCCTTTTCCGTCCAAAATCTCCTCCCATGTCCGGGAGTCCAGAAATCGCTGCTGCCCGATACCACGCTGCTTGGTCCTTGGTTGGTGGGTGACTCTGTCACGTTCGTTATAGTGATGAGACCAAAGCGCAGCGTGATTTGAGTACATATTCTTTAATGAAGAAAGAACACTGAACGAACTATACAAAAACAGCAAAACGAACCATAGACAATCACCCACGAAATACTCAAGGAATATGGCTGCCTTAATATGGTTCCCAATCAGAGACAACGCTAAACAGCTGCCTCTAATTGAGAACCAATCTAGGCAACCATAGACATACAAAACACCTAGACTAGTAACACCCCATAAACATACAAAAACCTTAGACAGGACAAAAAACATATATCACCCTTGTCACACCCTGACCTAACCAAAAATAATAAAGAAAACAAAGAATACTAAGGTCAGGGCGTGACATCCAGAGAGATTAGGAAAAAGTATCTATGTCATCTACGAGGCTGTGGAGGGATCCAAATTTAGGATTTAAAAGAAAAAACATGATTTATCAGCGTACAATGACACCTTTTGTTTTTAAGCTCTGGATTTCTAGGCCTTTGATGTTATTGCTGGATCTAATTTTAATAGTTAACATTTCGATGGGCATAATAAATAGATATGCCGATAGTGGACAACCTTGTTTTACTCCTCTTGACATTTGAATACTTTCTTAAAAGTAGCCATTATTTACTATTTTACACCTAGGGTTACTATACATAACTTTAACCCATTGTGTATCTAGATTCTCCAAAATTCAAATAGTGCCAGCATTTGTATAGCCTTTTCAAAGTCAGCTGTGAATACCAGGCCTGGTTTCCCCGATTTTTTTATTTTTTCATTCTGTTCTAGAGTTTCCAGTACTTGTCTTATAATGTTTCCAATGTCTCGTCCATGTAAAAAACCTGTCTGATTAGGATGAATAATATCTGCCAATACCTTTTTTTAATTCTATGCATTTGCACATTGCAAAATTTTTTGCATCACGACACTGTGATGTGTGTAAGGGGCCTCCAATTTTTTTAACGGACTGGATATTTATACTTAACACTTGGGTCCTGTTTCAGTAATAATGAAATCAGACTTTATTGTTGAGTATCTGATAATCTACCATTTTTAAAGGAGTGGTTAAAACATGCTAATAACGGTCCTTGTGAGTACATCAAACTGATTTACCATCCAACCCTGGAGGTTTCCTTTACTTAAAGGCTTTAGTTTCATCAAGAAGTCCCTTCCCTGTATTTTGGCCTTCACATGAGTCTTTCTGTACAGCTGTTAATTTTACATTAGTAATAGGAAAAAAATCCTTACAATTAACATCGGTTGGTCGAGATGGAGGAGACTGAAACAGAAACATATGCTTTGTTCCTCAGTTTCCGTCATTTGTTTCTGTAAATCCTTTTTGGTAGCATTTCTATGTTGAAGAAAAAAAAAAAAAGTGGTGCATTTTTCCCCTCATATTCCAACCAGTCCGCATTATTTTTTATAATATATTAGACTTCATCTTTCTTGAATAATTTCCTCCATTTCTTTTTGTTTTCCCTCTAATGTATTTTGTGCCTCTATGACACTGTTTTTGTTGCTATCTATCTGTACTGTTAGTCTCTCTTTTTTTCCTTAATATTAATTATTTGGACTTAAATTGCTTTTCTTTTAAGATGAGTATTGAATTGCATGGCCTCTAAAGGCACATTTTAAAAGTGTCCCATACAATAATGGCATCTGCTGTACCTATTGGAAAAAGTAATTTCTAAATGATTCTGTCCTGGGTAAAAACAAGTTTTCATCCAATAGGCTTCGATTCAATTTCCAATACCCTTTCCCATGTGGAAATTCTGTAAGAGTAATGTATATGCCAATTATTTGATTGTCTGATCACATTCTTTTCCCTATCAATACTTTTGAAACTTTTGGAGCCAGCGAAAATGACATAAGAAAGTAGTCAAGACGACTAGCTTGGTTGAGCATCTGCCATGTATATGTCACTAGGTTAAGATATTTAAGCCTCCATATATCCACTAGTTCCATTATATCTGTCACGCCCTGGCCTTAGTATTCTTTGTTTTCTTTATTATTTTAGTTAGGTCAGGGTGTGACATGGGGAATGTTTGTGTTTTGTTGGTTTTGGGTGTTTCTATGGTAAAGGGGTTGTTGGTGTAGTATATGGGTTTGTGTTGAGTACATGTGTCTAGCGTTGTCTATGTATGTTTAGTTGTCTAGGAGAGTCTATGGTTACCTGAACGAGTTCCCAATTAGAGACAGCTGATTTCGGTTGTCTCTGATTGGGAGCCTTATTTAGGGTAGCCATAGGCTTTCATTTGTGGTGAGTAGTTGTCTATGTTAAACGTTTGTAGCCTGTGTGTGCACATCGTTTATTTAGCTTCACGATCGTTTTCTTGTTTTGTTAGTTCGTAAGTGTGTTTGTTTCGTTTTGCCTTCTTCACCAATAAAAGGAGATGGCTTATTTTCCTAATGCTGCGTTTTGGTCCGTCAATCCTCCACACGATCGTGACAATATCCATGATATTTGTGATTTCCTGAAGTGCATAAGGGTGATAGTTTGTAGTGTGATTGATTTTACATTCCATTGAGGTATTTAAATCTCCCACCATGACAATAGTCTTGTATTGCTTGATAAATTATTATTTGTATTTTCAAAGATACTTGGTTCATCATTATTTGGAAAGTATAGATTAATGAGCCAAATTTGTTTATGGTCCAATAACATATTTAAAAGAATCCATCTACCTTGCGGATCTGTTTGAACAATTTGCATATTCAGATCAAAATATTTGTGAATTAATATCATCACCCCTTTTGAGTTTCTTTGCCGATGGAAGAAGTATATTTCGCCCCCCCCAGTCCTTTCTCCATGTAACTTCAACTAGAATTGTTGAATGAGTTTCCTATAAACAATAGATATTATATTCCTTCTCTTTTAGCCAGGTAAATACTGATAATAAGAAAATACTATCTGCTAAGCCATTACAATTCTAACTGGCTATACATGAGTTTTAGTTTATTTGTATTTTTACATTAATCAACGTTTCAGTAAAAGTGACGGTTTTAGCCAGCCAGCAAATTTTCAACCACAGTCCCTGGGCAGGTGATTTTAAAAACAATGACAATAACAATACAGACATACAATGTGCAGTGAGCATATGCAGTGCAACACGTAGCACGCAGACAGAGCACGCAGACAGAGCGGCAGAGTATAAATAGCAACAAAACAAATACATAAAATACAATACATAAAATCAACACAGTGTTTACACACCTCACAAGCTACAGATAACATGGAAAGCAGCAATACACATGGCCTTTGGCCATGTTTTTGTGTGTGAGTGTGAGAAGATGGCTGTGTGTGAGTGTGAGAGAGATGGCAGTGTGTTCCAGACATGGGAAGCTCTCACAGAGAAAGCATATTGACTAAAGGTGCTTTTCCTTCAAGGAACTATACAGTCACCTCTCATGGCAGACCTTGTGGATCTGCTGCCATGCGTTTGGGTTTTCTTAGTACAAAAGTACTAAGTGGAGGAGGAGCCAGGCCATTTAGGATCTTGAATACAAGACATGCGTCAGTGTTTTGCACAAGATTTTCCCAACTCAGGAGCTCATGCTTTCTGAGGATGTAACAGTGATAATGGCTAATGGGCTTTCTATCAAGTACTTTGAGAGCCTGTTTGTAGACCGACTGAATGGGTTTTAATGTTGTACAGCAATCTTGGGCCAAACTGGTCAAGCAGTATGTTACGTGGGGGAGTATCATTGCATTGAAGTACACTTTTGCTACCTCTGTAGTCAACCAATTTTGTATGAATTGGAAATTAGCTAGATTGAATGAGGTTATTTTAGTTACCTACAGTGGTTGTGCCACTAAAAGTTGTGCGATTATGCTCCGGGATTTAGAGGTAATTTGTGGTTTAGTACGGTACCCTGCGTCACTACTTCATTGCTCCAGACCACCACAAGGGGGAGTTAGAGCACTGATTATGCTTTTGGATCCTACTGTGTCTCTACCTTTTTATTACATTTTTAAACCTTTTTTTAACTAGGCAAGTCAGTTAAGAACAAATTCTTATTTACAATGACGGCCTTCCTTGGCCAAATCCAGACGACGCTGGGCCAATGGGACTCACAATCACGGCCGGATGTGATGCACCTCTTGCACTGAGATGCAGTGTCTTGGACCACTGCGTCCCTCGGGAGCCCCTAACTGACAATGAATGGGCGACATAAACCTAAATAGAAACTGATAATTGTGCACGATTTCAGTATTATTTACTAAAACACTAAGGTTTATTATTTTATTTTGTTGGGATTATTTTGTTCTTAATGTAGTACTGTAGGCCACTGCCGACCTTTCACGTTGTACAGGGCCTGAGTGGCGCAACAGTCTAAGACACAGGCATAGCAGTGCAAGCTGTGTTGTTGCAGATGCTGGTTCAATACCTGTGCTGATCTCCCAGTTTTTTGGTTTCTCTCCCTCCTAAAAACATAAATAAATAATTCTAAATAACAAACTGGCTTTATTTACAAACTAGTAACAATGTCTCACCCCATGTTCAAGAATGGCCTTTTTCTCGCATTTTTTAAATATAAAAAAGAAAATATATATATTATTATTAATTTAGAATGATATAAAAGCAAGTTGGATATTCTCACAGATATATTATTAACCCTGTTGTTAGCATGGCAAATACAAACTCAGCAAAAAAAGAAACGTCCTCTCACTGTCAACTGCGTTTTTATTTACAGCAAACTTAAAATGTGTAAATACTTGTATGAACATAACAAGATTCAACAACTGAGACATAAACTGAACAAGTTCCTCAGACATGTGACTAACACAAATTGAATAATGTGTCCCTGAACAAAGGCGGGGTCAAAATCAAAAGTAACAGTCAGTATCTGGTGTGGCCACCAGCAGCAATAAGTACTGCAGTGCATCTCCTCCTCATGGACTGCAACAGATTTGCCAGTTCTTGTTGTGAGATGTTAACCCACTCTTCCACCAAGGCACCTGCAAGTTCCCGGACATTTCTGGGGGGAGTGGCCCTAGCCCTCACCCTCCGATCCAACAGGTCCCAGACGTGCTCAATGGGATTGAGTGTTCTGGCCATGGCAGAACACTGACATTCCTGTCTTGCAGGAAATAACGCACACGATTGAGCAGTATGTCTGGTGGCATTGTCATGCTGGAGGGTCATGTCAGGATTAGCCTGCAGGAAAGGTACCACATGAGAGAGGAGGATGTCTTCCCTGTAACGCACAGTGATGAGATTGTCTGCAATAACAACAAGCTCAGTCCAATGAGGCTGTGACACACCGCACCAGACCATGACGGACCCTCCACCTCCAAATCGATCCCGCTCCAGAGTACAGGCCTCGGTTAAACATTCATTCCTTCGACGATAAACGTGAATCTGACCATCACCCCTGGTGAGACAAAACCGCAACTCGTCAGTGAAGAGCACTTTTTGCCAGTCCTGTCTGGTCCATCGACGGTGGGTTTTGGTCCATAGGCGACGTTGTTGCCACTCTCATTCCAGCCACTCTCAGCCTATTGCGGACAGTCTGAGCACTGATGGAGGGATTGTGCGTTCCTGGTGTAACTCAGGCAGTTGTTGTTGCCATCCTGTACCTGACCCGCAGGTGTAATGTTCAGATGTCCCAATCCTATGCAGGTGTTGTTACACGTTGTCTGCCACTGCGAGGACAATCAGCTGTCCGCCCTGTCTCCCTGTTGCTCTGTTTTAGGCGTCTCACAGTACGGACATTGCAATTTATTGCCCTGGCCACATCTGCAGTCCTCATGCCTCCTTGCAGCATGCCTAAGGCACGTTCACGCAGATGAGCAGGGACCCTGGGCATCTTTCTTTTGGTGTTTTTCAGAGTCAGTAGAAAAGCCTCTTTAGTGTCCTAAGTTTTCATATCTGTGACCTTAATTGCCTACCGTCTGTAAGCTGTTAGTGTCTTAACGACCGTTCCACAGGTGCGTGTTCATTAATTGTTTATGGTTCATTGAACAAGCATGGGAAACAGTGTTTAACCCCTTTACAATGAAGATCTGTGAAGTTATTTGGATTTTTACGAATTATCTTTGATAGACAGGGTCTTGAAAAAGTGACATTTCTTCTTTTGCTGAGTTTATATTTTGATTGTTCAAATCAAATCCATTTTGATTTGTCACGTGCTGTATATAACATGCGCAGTATCCAACCTTACCGTGAAATGCTTACTTACAAGCCCTTGACCAACAATGTAGTTTTACGAAAATAGAGTTAAGAAAATATTTACTAAATAAACTAAATAAAAAATTGAAACAAAAGTAACACAATAAAATTACAACGAGACTATATACAGGGGGTACCGGTACCGAGTCATTGTGCAGGGTTACAGGTTAGTCGAAGTAATTTGTACATGTAGGCAGGGGTAAAGTGACTATGCATAGATAATAAACAGCGAGTAGCAGCAGTATAAAAACAAAAGGGAGTGGTGGTGTCAATGCAAATAGTCCAGGTAACCATTTGATTAATTGTTCAGCAGTCTTATGGCTTGGGGTAGAAGCTATTAAGGAGTTTTGGTCCTAGACTTGGCGCTACGGTACCGCTTGTCGTGCAGTAGCAGAGAGAACAGTCTACGACTTGGGTGACTGGAGTCTTTGACAGTTTTTGGGACCTTCCTCTGACACTGCCTAGTTTAAAGGTCCTGGATGGAAGGAAGCTTGGCCCCAGTGATGTACTGAGCCATGCACACTACTCTCTGTAGCGTCTTATTGTCATATGCCGCACAGTTGCTGGTCAGGATGCTCTCTGGTGCAAATGTAGAACTTTTTGAGGATCTGGGGACACATGCCAAATCTTTTCAGTCTCCTGAGGGAGAAAGATGTTGTCGTGCCCTCTTCATGACTGTTTTGGTGTGTTTGGACCATGATAGCTTGTTGGTGATGTGGACACCAAGGAACTTGAAACTCTCGATCCGCTCCAGTACAGCCCTGTCGATGTGAATGAGGGCGTGTTTGGCCCTCCTTTTCCTGTAGTTTACGATCAGCTCCTTTGTCTTGCTCGTGTTGAGGGAGAGGTTGTTGTCCTGGCCAGGTCTCATCGTTGTCGGTAATCAGGCTTGCCACCGTTGTGTAATCAGCAAACTTAATGATGGTGTTGGAGTTGTGTTTGGCCACGCAGTCGTGGGTTAACAGAGAGTACAGGAGGGGACTAAACTCGCAGCCCTGAGGGACCCCAGTGTTGAGGATCAGAGTGGCAGACGTGTTGTTACCTACCCGTACCACCTGGCGGCGGCCCGTCAGGAAGTCCAGGATCCAGTTGCAGAGGGAGCTGTTTAGTCCCACTGTCCTTAGCTTAGTGATGAGCTTTGTGGGCTCTATGGTGTTGAATGCTGAGCTGTAGTCAATGAACAGCATTCTCATATAGGTGTTCCTTTTGTCCAGGTGGGAAAGGGCAGTGTGGAGGCGGTATGCGAGTTGGAGTGCGACTAGGGTATCCAGGATGATGGTGTTGATGTGAGCCATGGCCTCTAAATTCATGGCTACCGACGTGAGTGCTACTGGTGATCTGCTTGAAACATGTTTTAATTACAGACTCGGTCAGGGAGAGGTTGAAAATGTCAGTGAAGACACTTGCCAGTTGGTCGGGGCATGCTCTGAGTGCACGTCCTGGTAATCCGTCTGGCCTCGCGGCCTTGTGAATGTTGACCTGTTTAAAGGGCTTGCCCACATCTGCTACGGAGAGCGTGATCAGAACTTGGCCTTGATCAGACCAGGTTTACCATTAGCAAAATGTTTGGTCATTTGATTTAAACAATGCCTTCAGAAAGTATTCACGCCTGTTCACTCTTTCCACAGTTTGTGTTACAGACTGAATTTTAAGATGATTCAATTTATATTTTCTGTCACGGGCCTAGACACACAATACCTTATAATGTCAAAGTAGAATTCTGTTTTTTTACATATTCATTTAAAAAATGTTTGTGAACAAAGCCCCATAACCAGCATGCTGAGTGGACTCTTGTCTAGGTTCATCTCTTTGTCAGTGAGGGAGTTGTGGTGGAATGTGTGGGCAACGCTTCCTTTTAGTTGTTTGCAGAATTGAACAGCTCTTTTCTGAATTTTTATAACTAGCTGGTATAGTCCTAACTCTGCTCTACATGCCTTGTTTGGGGTTTTGCATTGTACACAAAGTCCATGCAGAGTTTTGCTAAAGTATAGTCCCTCAATTGGGTGTTTGTCCCATTTTGTGAATTCTTGGTTGGTGAGTGGACCCCAGAACTGACAATCATAGAGGACAATGGGATCTATTACTGATTTGAAGTATTTTTTAGCCAGATCCTAATTAGTGTGTTGAATTTTATGTTCCCTTTGATGGCGTAGAAGGTCTAGATATATTATTATTATTTCTAAATCTGGCTCCTGGATATTTTTTGGAACACTATTTTATGTCTTTCTGAATTTCACTGTCAGGGTCCAAGTCTGACAGAAGATCTAGGTGCCGCTGTAGGCCCTAATCTGGCTTTTTTATGGCGGTTTTGGAGCAGTGTCTTCTTCCTTGCCGAGTGGCCTTTCAGGTTATGTTGATATATAGGCACATTACACTGTGGATATAGATACTGCTGTATCTGTTTCCTCCAGCATCTTCACAAGGTCCTTTGCTGTTGTCCTGGGATTGATTTACACTTTTTGCACCAAAGTACGTTCATCTCTAGGAGACAGAATGTGTCTCCTTCCTGAGCAGTATGACGGTTGCATGGTCCCATGGTGTTTATACTTGCGTACTATTGTTTTTACAGATGAACGTGGTGCCTTTAGGTGTTTGGAAATTGCTCCCAAGGATGAACCAAACTTGTGGAGGTCCACAATTTTTTTCTGAGGTCTTGGCATATTTTCCCATGATGTCAAGCAAACAGGCACTGAGTTTGAAGGTAGGCCTTGAAATACATCCACAGGTACACCTCCAATTGACTCAAATGATGTCAATTAGCCTATCAGAAGCTTCTAAAGTCACGACGCCATTTTCTGGAATTTTCCAAGCTGTTTAAAGGCATAGTCAATTTAGTGTATGTAAACTTCTGACCCACTGGAATTGTGATACAGTGTATTTTAAGTGTAATATTCTGTCTGTAAACAATTGTTGGAAAAATGACTTGTGTCATGCACATAGTAGATGTCCTAATCGACTTGCCAAAACTATAGTTTGCTATATATACTGTGTATATATATATATATATATATATATATATATATATATATATATATATATATATTTGCAAACATTTCTAAAAACCTGTTTTTGCTTTGTCATCATGGGGTATTGTGTGTAGACTGTTTTTATTTTTAATCCATTTTAGAATAAGGCTTTTATGTATCAAAATGTGGAAAAAGGAAAGGGTTCTGAATACTTTTCGAATACACTATAAATCTATGGCAAGACCTGATAATGAATGTCTAGCAATGATCAACAACCAATTTGACAGAGCTTGAAGAATTTGTTAAATAACCATGGGAAATTGTTGCACAATCAAGATGTTTTTCTCACGTCGGTCACGGAGAATGAGATCACACTGTCATCTGGCTTTCATGCAGGCCATTTGATTAGATGTTCAAGAGTCTTATGGCTTGGGGGTAGAAGCTGTTTAGAAGCCTTTTGGACCTAGACTTGGCGCTCAGCTACCGCTTGCCGTGCGGTAGCAGAGAGAACTTCTATATATATATCTATACATCCACACAGTACGAACGCCCAGTAGCTGTCCGATTTGTAAACACACACATTCTGTGGTGGATTCAAACTGTTTATTTGGTGCTTTTAAAGCATTTTATGTCAAATTGATGCAGATCAGAAAGGTAGAGAGAAGGAGCAAGGGATAAGAGAGGAAGAAGTCAAGGGGATGAGGAAGAAAGAAAGGAAGAGGGGGTAGGGGAAGAAGAAGAAGAAGGAAGTAAGATAGGAAAGTAATGCAGATGTACTCAGCGGGAACAATCCAGAAAGGACTAGTATAGATGGTGAGTGAGAGATTGTAGGGTAGTCTTTCTAAGCAGTTCTCTGTGAGTTTGTGCAGTGTTATAGAAATAGATTGATTTGTACAGTATTCACTCCCCTTCACTTTTTCCACATTTTGTTGTCAGGGCCTCAATTTAAAATTGATTACATGTAGATTGAGTCACTGGCCTACACACAATACCACATAATGTCAAAGTGGAATGATGTTTTTTGAGGTAAAAAAAAACATTAAAAATGAAAAGCTGAAATGTCTTGAGTCAGTAAGTATTTAATACCTTTGTTATGGCAAGCCTAAATCATTTCAGGAGTAAAAACTTGTTTAACAGGTCACATAATAAGTAGCATGGACTAACTTTGTGTTCAATAATAGTGTTTAATGTGATTTTTTTAATGACTACTTCATCTCTGTACCCCAAACATTGAATTATATGTAAGGTCCCTCAGTCGAGCAGTGAATACCAAAACACAGATTCAACCACAAAGACCAGGGAGGTCTTCCAATGCCCCACAAAGAGGGGCACCTATTGGTCGAAGGCAAAAAAACAGACATTGAGTATCCTTTTGAGCCTGGTGAAGTTATTACTTACACTTTGGATGGTCTATCAATACACCCAGTCACTACAAAGATGCAGGCGTCCTTCCTAACTTAGTTGCAGAAGATGAAGGAAACCAGTAATGTACTGAACTATTTCTACTTTTCTTTACTGTACCTAAAGTGCTCTCCAAACTTGTGAGAGAGACAGAGATTTTTCACACTTACTTTGACCACCAGACGACAGAAAGAAAACTGAAAATGGTTGAAAAACGTGTGTATATACAGTCACAAACAAAAGTTTTGAGAATGACACATTAATTTCCACATAGTTTGCTGCTTCAGTGTCTTTAGATATTTTTGTCATATGTTACTATGGAATACTGAAGTATAATTACAAGCTTAAGTGTCAAATGCTTTTATTGACAATTACATGAAGTTGATGCAGAGTCAATATTTGAAGTGTTGACCCTTCTTTTTCAAGACCTCTGCAATCCACCCTGGCATGCTGTCAATTCACTTCTGGGCCACATCCTGACTGATGGCAGCCCATTCTTGCATAATCAATGCTTGGAGTTTGTCAGAATTTGTGGGTTTTTGTTTGTCCACCCGCATCTTGAGGATTGACCACAAATTGGGATTAAGGTCTGGGGAGTTTTCCTGGCCATGGACCCAAAATATCGATGTTTTGTTCCCAGAGCCACTTAGTTATCACTTTTGCCTTATGGCAAGGTGCTCCATCATGCTGGAAAAGGCATTGTTTGTCACCAAACTATTCCTGGATGGTTGGGAGAAGTTGCTCTCATAGGATGTGTTGGTACCATTCTTTATTCATGGCTGTGTTCTTAGGCAAAATTGTGAGTGAGCCCACTCCCTTGGCTGAGAAGCAACCCCACACATGAATGGTCTCAGGATGCTTTACTGTTGGCATGACACAGGACTGATGGTAGCGCTCACCTTGTCTTCTCCTAACAAGCTTTTTTCCGGATGCCCCAAACAATCGGAAAGGGGATTCATCAGAGAAAATGACTTTACCCCAGTCTTCAGCAGTCCAATCCCTGTACCTTTTGCAGAACATCAGTCTGTCCCTGATGTTTTTCCTGGAGAGAAGTGGCTTTTTTGCTGCCCTTCTTGACACCAGGGCATCCTCAAAGTCTTCGCCTCACTGTGAGTGCAGATGCTCTCCCACCTGCCTGCTGCCATTCCTGAGCAAGCTCTGTACTGGTGGTGCACCGATCCCGCAGCTGAATCAACTTTAGGAGATGGTCCTGGCGCTTGCTGGACTTTCTTGGGTGCCCTGAAGCCTTCTTCACAACAATTGGACCGCTCTCCTTGAAGTTCTTGATGATCCGATAAATGACTGATTTAGGTGCAATCTTACTGGCAGCAATATCCTTGCCTGTGAAGCCCTCTTTGTGCACCGCAATGATGACGGCACGTGTTTCCTTGCAGGTAACCATGGTTGACAGAGGAAGAACAATGATGAACATAAGATGAAGCTGATGTCATGGTGGTCAGCAGCCATCAGGATGGTTCTCGGGACCACTAGGGGGTGACTTGCGTTTCCTCAGTTTGATCAGGTGAGCCAGGGAGCCCAGGAAGCAGAGAATGGATAGGGATCCCACTGTGGAGCCCAGTGCAACCATGGCCGTGGCCAAGCACCACCCTCGATCTCCGCATGTGTGGTTCCCACCGTGATGCATGGAGGAGGTGGTGTGATGGTGTGGGCATGCTTTGCTGGTGAGACTGTCAGTGATTTATTTAGAATTCAAGGCACACTTAACCAGCATAAGTGACAAGCATGGTCAAAGTCCCCTTGCGAAGACTATATGGGCCCCGCAGGCAGTCAGACAGCTGCAGGGAACAAACCGACTGTGTATCTCAGACTGACAAAGTTATTTGTGTCCAAATGACAATTGACAATTAATGTGATGAATGATGACCTTTGACATGGCCCCATGTCCGACTCCTCCCTCTCCTCATTTAGCACAACCTGAACCCTAAAGAGGCAATTTCATTTAACAAGAGTTTAGTGAACTGAGCAATATAAAAACTTGCCTCCTTATAATGCACATTGTTAAAGAAAAATTTCCAAATAAATTATTGTCTGAGATTATAATTAGGTTTACAGTATTTAATTTTTTTTTTGCATGGTGCTTTTGCATTACAAAAATGTTGGACATTAAAAACCTCTATCCTTATCTGACAATGTAAACCAGGCTGTAAATCTCTGATTGAGAAAGTCTCAGGCCCCCTTCTGGGGTCCTGATGATTCAAACGATATTCATGTTTTTCTTATGTTTATTTCTGCTATGTTGAGGAGTGTGAAAGAGTGCCATGTCAAAGGTCACCAGTCATCATTTGTTTATTTTTGCATGATCATTAAAAAATGAAATAATTTCATAGCAGTGTAAAGCACACATTCATCTAATTTGGACACAGTGTTTCCTGTCCTGTTGTCCTGAATACATTCTTTCTCTTAGGGTTTGTGTAGTTACTAGGTTTGAATGGCGGGAACCTGGTTACTGAGATTTACCAGAATATACCGCCCAAAACCACTCCCTTTTTCCAGGATAAATAACTGTGAGAAACCGGTAAATGATAATAAATTATTAATATGAACTGCATTGTGTGAAATGAAACTGTTAAATTATATGTGATTGTCTAAATCTGGCTTTTCTACGACCTCTCCATGATGAATCATCAACACTCCGGGTGGGGACAGACAGCCCATCTCAGTATGGAGTGTAGTTCACAATGCTTGTAGACCTATCATCTCATCATCGTAACGTTTTATGCCTGTGGTACAGTAATAGTATATAAAGACAGAATGCTCCATATCATTTACCCATCTCCATCTGGCTTTCAGGGGTCACCTTCAGGTAATATATTCCATGCAGTATTAGCCTTATAATTAGCTAATTAATGATGGGTTATGCATAGTAAGCTTCTAACTTATAGCTTCTGTCTCTTGCGCAATACGAATGCACCTGTGCTCAGCTGGACTCTCTCCATCATGGGACTCTCCTTGGAGTCCCATGCAGGAAAAGCTAGACTACAATAGCTTGCTGGACATCATTTTTTTTGCATTTCTTATACCAATGTAATAATCAAAGATTATACAAATGGAATATTTGCTGTTGTTTGCTGAACGTTAAATACAGCAGCCAATAGAACTCGCGGGTAGTTTGAAAGAAGAGTGAATGTGCAATGGCGGAAGGCTATAGCAGTTATTTATTCAGACCCATAACCATTCAATCTTCATGAAGAGAAGTGAAGGCCTTCTGCATCTAATTCTATTCCTACAGTATATTATTCAAGGATGTCATTAGAATGACGAAGATAAGGAAAACAAAACGTATTTAATTTAGCTGTTGAAAGGAATGAAGCAACAACAGCGAGAGACAGAGGAGGTAGGCTAATAACATTAGGGAACATTTTATGAAAGGTGTGTGTATATATATGCGTCAGCCTACTAATTCTACAAATAGGCCCTATTATTTCAAAATTAAAATCAAATTCGCTAGTCTATACTTTGCAGGCTGCAAGCCTGCACCAGAATCGCATGTTCTCTCCCTGCTTTATCATGGTTTGAATGAGGTGTGTAATTCCAGTCCCTTATGATACATTTTATCATCTGGATCTGCACCTCAGTGCACTACTGCCGTCAGTCAACAGGGGGCACTACAGGACTGTAGAACCCCTCTAACCAATCAGCATCCAGATCTGGATGAGGCCGGCTTCCCACTGGCAGAATTCTTTTCCCCTCTGTCGTCTCCCACTGGTCTCTATCTCTCTTCCACCGTCTCCATCGCCGTTCCTGGGATGTAAATTAGCTGCAGCGGGGGCTGTGTGCTTGGAGCATCGGTAAAGAACCAGGGACAGAGGGACATAGAGGCTGGCCAAAACAGTAGAGGATGCTCCGTGTCTGGGCACAGGGCTAGAGGACGACTGGGAGGACAGGGCTCTCTGTGGATGTATACCTGTGGAGAACAGCGGACCTATTTTACCAGTCCTGCCAGCTGGGCCAGCTGCTGATGAGGTGCCTACGCTGTCTGTGCTGGTGTGTGTTTCCTTGCAGCTGTGCATGCGTGTGTATGTATGTGTTCAGCTCTGATTGTGTCAGTTCTGATCTTCACACTCCGACCGTCTGATCATCTTGTTAATCAGGCTTTTCCCAATCAGCTACCGTTTTTTTGTTGTTGGTTTGCTCTCCTCTGTTCCTCTCTCTCCTCTCCTGCTCTAACCAGCAGAGTTATGTTGTGGTCGAATTCACCAGTGCCTCAGAGCTTGGCTAAAATGGTGACCTTCATTTTTACATATGATGTTATTGATGAGGAAGAGCTATGTGTTTTTTTCCCAGATCGAATCTGTACAATTGTCATCGCCAGGGTTAGAAGCTGTGTGCATGTGTGTATGTGTGTGTTTGATTCAGATCTGTGCAGTTTACACTGTCTAGAGGCAGTGATTCTGTGCGCGTATGTGTGTGTTAGAGGTCGACCGATTTAATCGGAATGGACGATTTAATTAGGGCCGATTTTCAAGTTTTCATAACAATCGGAAATTGGTAATTTTGGACGCTTATTTTATTTTATTTTTAAAAAGCATTTATTTAAACATCACTGCCTTTCTTAAAATCAATACACAGAAGTATATATTTTTTAACCTGCATATTTAGCTAAAAGAAATCCAGGTTAGCAGGCAATATTAACCAGGTGAAATTGTGTCACTTCTCTTGCGTTCATTGCATGCAGAGTCAGAGTATAAGCAACAGTTTGGGCCGCATGGCTCATTGCGAACTAATTTGCCAGAATTTTACGTAATTATGACATAACATTGAAGGTTGTGCAATGTAACAGGAATATTTAGACTCATGGATGCAACCTGTTCGATAAAATACGGAACGGTTCCGTATTTCACTGAAAGAATAAATGTTTTGTTTTCGAGATGAAAGTTTCCGGATTCGACCATATTAATGACCTAAGGCTCGTATTTCTGTGTGTTATTATGTTATAATTAAGTCTATTATTTGATAGAGCAGTCTGACTTTCATGCTCTTTGCCAGCAGCTCTTTGCAATGCTTCAAGCATTGCACTGTTTATGACTTCAAGCCTATCAACTCCCGAGATGAGGCTGGTCTAACCGATGTGAAATGGCTAGCTAGTTAGCGGGGTGCGCGCTAATAGCGTTTCAAACGTCACTCGCTCTGAGACTTGGAGTAGTTGTTCCCCTTGCTCTGCATGGGTAACGCTGCTTCGAGGGTGGCTGTTGTCAATGTGTGCCTGGTTCGAGCCCAGGTAGCGGCGAGGAGAGGGATGGAAGCTATACTGTTACACTGGCAATACTAAAGTGCCTATAAGAATATCCAATAGTCAAAGGTATATGAAATACAAATCGTATAGAGAGAAATAGTCCTATAATTCCTTTAATTA
Source organism: Salvelinus fontinalis (assembly GCF_029448725.1). NCBI lineage: Eukaryota > Metazoa > Chordata > Actinopteri > Salmoniformes > Salmonidae > Salvelinus > Salvelinus fontinalis. Next base: position 3,258,776 of record NC_074676.1, on the reverse strand, counting down.
CTACAACCTAAAACTTCTTATCGGGGAATATGGAAGACTCATGTTAAAAGGAACCACCAACTTTCATATGTTCTCATGTTCTGAGCAAGGAACTTAAACATTAGCTTTCTTACATGGCACATATTGCACTTTTACTTTCTTCTCCAACACTTTGTTTTTGCATTATTTAAACCAAATTGAACATGTTTCATTATTTATTTGAGGCTAAATAGATTTTATTGATGTATTATATTAAGTTAAAATAAGTTTTCATTCAGTATTGTTGTAATTGTCATTATTACAAATGAATAAAAAAATCGGCCGATTTAATCGGTATCGGCTTTTTCGGCCCTCTAATAATCGGTATCGGCGTTGAAAAATCATAATTGGTCGTCCTCTAGTGTGTGTGCGCACATTTGCAAGCGTGTGTGGTCATGTGCACGGTTGATCTTGAGTGTGTGTGACAGGGTTTGTGTAACTGTAGTGTGTGTGTGCTCCTGTAAAAGCAATTCCTCTTTTTAAGGACAGTAAACATCATTGTCATTGTGTATGCATGAGTGGCTGGACATGTTTGACATTTATACATGACAGTGCCAGTGGGTAGGATACAGTGTGTGTACGTAGTGTAACCTTAGCTTGTACATACTTGTGAAGATGATATGAATGTCCTACTGAATGAGTGTCCTCTCTGTTTGTGAGGAAGTCTTCATTCACTGTATGACCATCCTGTGTGTAGGGCTGTTATGGTGACCGTATTACCGCCACATCGGCGGTCACGGGTCATGATTGCAGTCAAATTCCACATGACTGTTTTAGTCATGGTAATTTGGCTTCTCCAAGCTCTGATGCTGCTGATGGTCATTAGAAGCCTACCAAACTTGCTAACTGCCTGGTACTCAGCACTCTATTGTCTCTCTAATCACTCTGACATCAATGCAAATGTAATGGAAAATGTAATCAAACACTTCATGAGAGCCTATGAGCTCATGTTGCTCAACATTTCTATGGCTATGCAATTGTGTGAGAGAACAGAGTGATCTTTCTATAGGCTAGGCCTAATATATTTATTTCTCAACTTTCCTGATATTAAGCACATTGCTTCTCTTTACAACAGGAGTATAGCCTACCTGGCTCGCATGAAAATTAACCACAGGAAAAGCGTCCTCCATTCACTCTTTAAGTGCATAGATTACCTTTTTTTCCCGCTGCCCCTGTTTCGAGACAGGTGGATGTTAATGGTCCATTCTAAATCAAAACAAATTTCACACATATTATTTAGTATTTGTAAAGACAAGGATAAATCAATAATAATGTGATGGGTGACAATATTAGCCTATCACCTATGAATGATATGTTATCACTTGTGAATTATGCCCAACTTAAGGCAAGAAACAGTGCATGTTTTTTTGTTGCTAAATGTTCTAGGCCTATATGTTTTGATAAGGTTTGTATCACAAATAAAGTGGCCAAATAACTTCTTAAAATGAAGCACATTAATCTGCTTTACAATGGGTGTAGAGCCTAACTGACATTCGGATAGTATTCACATCCCTTTACTTTTTCCACATTTTATTACGTTACAGCCTTATTCTAAAATTGATTAAATTAATGCTTTTGCTCAACAATCTACACACAATACCCCATAATGACAAAGCAAAAACTGTTCTTTTATCAAATTTCAAATGGAAATACCGTATTTATGTAAGTATTCAGACTTTTTGCTATGAGATTTGAAATTGAGCTTGTGTACATCGTGTTTACAATGATCTACAACTTGATTGGAGTCCACCTGCGGTAAATTCAATTGATTGGACATGATTTGGAAAGGCACACACCTGTCTATATAAGGTTAAACAGTTGACCAGTGCATGTCAGAGCAAAAACCAAGCCATGAGGTCGAAGGAATTGTCTGTAGAGCTCCAAGACAGAATTGTGTCGAGGCACAGATCTGGGGAAGGGTACCACAAAATTTCTGCAGCTTTAAAGATCCCAAAGAACACAGTGGTCTCCATCATTCTTAAACGGAAGAAGTTTGGAACCACCAAGGCTCTTCCTAGAGCTGGCCACCCGGCCAAACTGAGCAATCGGAGGAGAAGGGCCTTGGTCAGGGAGGTAACCAAGAACCCGATGGTCACTCTGACTGAGCTCCAGAGTTCCTCTGTGGAGATGGAAGAATCTTCCAGAAGGAAAACCATCTCTGCAGCACAACAATCAGGCCTTAATGGTAGAGTGGCAAGACGGAAGCCACTCCTCAGTAAAAGGCACATGACGGCCCGCTTGGAGTTTGCCAAAAGGCACGTACAGACTCTCTGACCATGAGAAACAAGATTTTCTGATTAATCCAAGATTTTTCTGATTAATCTCTTTTCTGATTAATCCAAGATTGAACTCTTTGGCCTGAATGCCAAGCGTCACGTCTGGAGGAAACCTAGCACCATCCCTATGGTAAAGTAGGGTGGTGGTAGCATCATGCTGTGGGAATGTTTTTCAGCGGCAGGCACTGGGAGGCCACTCAGGATCGAGGGAAATATGAACGGAATAAAGTACAGAGAGATGCTTAATGAAAACCTGTTCCAGAGCTCTCAGGTCCTCAGACTGGGGCGAAGGTTCTCATTCCAGCGGGACCACGACCCTAAGCACACATCAAAGACAGCGCAGGAGTGGCTTCAGGGCAAGTCTCTGAATGTCCTTGAGTGGCCCAGCCAGAGCCCGGACTTGAACCCGATCGAACATCTCTGGAGATACTTGACAATTGCTGTGCGGCGACCTGACAAAGCTTGAGAAGATCTGCAGAGAAGAATGGGAGAAACTCCCCAAATACAAGTGTGCCAAGCTTGTAGCGTCATACCCAAGAAGACCCGAGGCTGTAATCACTGCCAAAGGTGCTTCAACAAAGTACTGAGCAAAGGATCTGAATACTTATGTAAATATGATATTTCAGTTTAAACAAATTGCAACATTTTTTAAACCTATTTTTGCTTTGTCTTTGTATGGGGTATTGTGTGTAGATTGATGAGGGAAAAAACAATTTCATCCATTTTAGAATAAGTCTGTAACGTAACAAAATGTGAAAAAATCAAGGGGTCTGAATACTTTCCAAATGCACTGTACATACGCAGCGTGTGAGTTTCAAATTTGGGGAAGAATTTTTTTTTCTATTAAAATGCTCCTTTATAATAAAACCACTACATGAATAATCGCATTTGTGATCAATTTTGAGAATGGTGTTTTCCTGCTAATGGAATATTCACGCTTATAGGCTACTGCCGTGTGTGCATTGCTACGCTCATAATGTAAAAAAACCCTCATAGTTTATCAACATTTTAAGCTAAACGTTCTCATCTATTGCGTCAGGCTCATTGCTTAAAACATTTTTTTTGATCCTAGTGGTTGAATTAATTTGGGATCTATCGCATCCCACAACAGCCCCAGACTATGTTTGGAATATTTATTTCTTGCACAGAATAGAATGGGGGATAGTAGATTGACAGGTTAGTGATTTTGCTGTTCATTAGGCCTACTCATATTGTTGGCTAACAAAGTATGTGTGGACAGTATATCTTCAATATGCACCTCGGGAATTGGATGAGGACGGGCTCAGTTGCATCTCTGATGTGTGGTCTGTCTTCTCTTGTAGCCTGTGAAAAACACCCGATCACGTGAGTGAGAGGTGATTTGGCATGCAGCCTGGAGAAAGGAATTATAAATATTATATTCAGCCGTGCAAAATGCATGGATTTTATTAGGTGGCATTACAGCCACACAAAGGGGATGTAGCCGGGCAAATTATCAAATTGTGAATGAGAGACTGATGAATTGTGTACAGCCTGCGCTAAAAACAAAGCAGAGCTCATGCTTTTCATGCAACTTTTTTTTTGTGAAATCGTCATTAAAGTTGTCATGCATGTTTAGAATGTATTAAAAATCTAAACATATAGCGCAACATTTATATCACACCTAATGTTACATAAATAACTGTAAATTATAGGAGTACCTATTTCTTTTTTAACCTCTCAACACAGAGTAGCCGCATGGGCGCAGTCTCTCAAATTGTCTGGAGAAAATATCCTTTCCATTTTATTGAGCTGCGTTCAATTGTATTCTTCATACCATAAAATGATGCCACTGAATTGTGAGCAAATCATATCTGCTAAATGAACTAGTGTAGCCCACAGCCATATGGCATAGCCAGATCAGGGCCTAACATGAAGACAACTCAGAGTATGCTGTCCTGTTCTTCTGAAATACACTACATTTTCTTCATATCATGCGTCTTTAGACCTGTCTAAAATAAATAATGGATTTATTGTGACGGTGTAGGTTATATTACATGGATTTATTAGACTTCTTAAAATGTAGATGTTCCAAAGTTCCAGGTCTGCATCAGTGGCTTGTAGGCTATGCATGGAAGCTAGGAGATGCTAAATGTGACCGACTGGCTCGATTCAGTCTTCTGTAGCAACATTTGGAAATTGTGTTTTTTACATTGGATAAAAGTAGAGACTCAGAGCTAGAAAATGGTATATATTACACTACAGTTGAGGAACAATTGGGAAAGTAATTATGCTTTGAAAGTTGATCAACTTGTAACTGCACTTTTGAGAAAATGGCCCTTGAATGTTTTGGTACCTACCCATTCAGCATCGTTCACACCGTCTTAAGGCTGTAGCCCCACACATCTCTTTAAGGATTCACATGTGAGGCTATGTACTAAACAACCATAGATTTCAAGACTAAAGGCTGGCTTATACTACGGGTGTGTTCGTAATTTTAAACTGGAGTGCCAGAGTGTGCTCTGGGCATCCGTAAACTGTGTTCAGATTGCACACAGGACGCTCTGGCCGAGGAGTAGGTTTGATCCGAGCGTTCTGACCTAACAACAGACGTCAAGAACCCAAGCTAACTGGCTAACAATGGCTAGCTTGCTAGCTACTTCCAGACACAAATGAGAGAATAGCTCACTCTGACCATTGGTATTATGAACCATAATCCCAACTAATAACGTTACAACCCTGCATTTACCTGCAGGTAGCTAACCAACCAGGTTAAATGTTAGCTAGCTAACATTAGGCTATAACTAGCAATGCAAATGGCTCTGAGAAACGAGTAATATTACTACACAGATCATACACGTGACGTTAGCTAGCTAGCCAGCCAGCTACCATTAGCTAGCTAACAGTACACTTTAACTTAGAAAAATGTAATATCTGAAAATGTAGCTAGCTAGACTCTCTTATCCATATACATGGATGGATGCTTCTCCCTCTGTCACGATTCCATGGTTTCCCTTAGTTTGAAGATGTCCTCTGGAGCCAGGTGTTTTATACAACAGCTTTCTATGTGTTCTATTTTCGACTGCCTCTGCATATTTGCAATCAAATGGCAGAATTTTCTCCATCTCCTTAGCTATCACACTCTGATTCCGCTGATTTCTGAACTCGGTCCTCCAGAACGTGGAGAGCAGCACTTATGCAGTTCTCCTACGTGATATATCAAATAAAAAAAGCTGCATTAGAAAGGATTACCTACACATACTGACCAGTTCATATTATAGACAGAAGCCCGCTGCATGGCAGACCAATCCGAACTCATCTCTCGTCATGTCCAGC